>NC_134816.1:30796266-30803766 GCF_046742065.1 Oratosquilla oratoria | reverse complement strand
TTTTGTCCGGGGGTATTTTGTCCGGATTCTATTTCACCACGGTTCTGAAGCTACATGAATGGTTAAGACGCTTACGCTGGGAGCCGCTAAGCTACTGCAATGGAGACGTTAGTAAAGGCAGTTATATCCTTTCAAACACAGAAACCCTCTTCAGCTGCTGTTGTTGCTACTGTTGTTGTTATTGTTGTACTTTTAAGTTCGGTGGGTTACATAACGTCCCCACGGACTTAAGACCGCTTGGTCATCCTGGAGGACAACCTACCAGTCACTCAGTCGGGGATTCAGTGTAATAGGATCAGGTGACGCCAGCTAGAGCCAAATCTGTGAATTGAGTCGCCCGGACGGAAGAGGAGGTCGAGCCTGAAGCTCATTCGGAGTTCGCGAGATCCGCCCGATCTGACCTGACCGGGGTCCACAGGCTCACACTCACCTGTACTGTTTGACCACCTTTTTCTTCTCCTCCGCCTCTTCTTCCTCCTCTTCCTCCTCCTTTTCCTCCTTCTCCTCCTCCTCCTCCTTCTCTTCCTCCTCCTCCTTCTCTTCCTCCTCCTTCTCTTCCTCTTTCTCCTCCTCCACCTCCTCTTCCTCCTCCTCCTCTTCTCAATTCCTTTGTCATCGAGTCTTGTCTACGTCTGAGGATCTAAGAAAGAAAGAAAAGTCCATGTATAGGTAAAGAATAATTATGTTAACTGTAACATTAGTGATGTCAGTAATAATAATGATCAATCATGACAAAAACAATGTACTTATGATGATGTTCATATTGGTACTGTGACGTTGTTTCTGATTATGGTGATGGTAATGGAGATAACGCTGACCCTGATGATGATGATGATGATGATGGTGATGATGATGATGATGATGATGATGATGATGATGATGATGATGATGATGATGACGACGACGACGACGACGACAACGACGACGATGACGATGACGATGATGATGATGATGATGACGACGATGACGACGACGATGATGGTGATGATGAGGACGATGGCTGTAATCATGACAATGATGAAGGTGATAATAATGATTATGACGAAAGAGATAAACATGATAATCTTCATAGTGATGAGGGAGAAAGTGAGGATGATAAAGATAGGAAGAGGAAGAAGAGAAATAGAAGGAATATAAAGAAAAAGAGGAATTGGAGGATAAGGAGCAGGAAGAGAGGAGGAGGAGGAGGAGGAGGAGGAAGCAGGGAGAATAGGCAAATGAGGGAGATGAAGAGGAGGATGAGAAGGGGAGGAGCAAAAGAAGAGTAAGAGGAGAAAGGAAATGAGAACAAGGAGAAGAAAAAAGAGAAAGAGAAAACAGAAGGAGAAGAAGAAGGAGAAAGAGGAAACAGAAGGAGAAGGAAACGGGAGAAGAAAAAAGAGAAAGAAAAAACAGAAGAAGGTTGGAGGAGAAGAAAAAAGAGGAAGAGAAAACAGAAGGCTAAGAAAAGGGAAAAGAGAAAACAGAAGGAAAAGGTTAGAGGAGAAGACTAATGGGAAGGACGTGCACAATGAGAAAACAAGGGAGAAGGAGAAGGAGAAGGAGCAGAAGGTGAAAGGGAGAAGGAAGGGGAACATTAGATGGTGAAAGAGGAGGACGAGAAGAAAAAAGAGGAGAAGAGGAAAAGAAAGAAGAAGAAGAAGAAGAAAAAGAAAAAGAAGATGAAGATGAAGATGAAGATGAAGATGAAGATGGAGATGAAGAAGAAGAAGAAGAAGAAGAAGAAGAAGAAGAAGAAGGAGAAGATGATGATGATGAGGATGATAGGAATAGGGGAAGGGGGAACAGGAGGAATAAATAATAAGCGCCCAGCCAGGTATCATGCGGGCAGTCAGTCACTCACCTCTTCTCCTGGATTCGGCCGAGAGGAACGTCATCAGGACAACGGAGAGAGAGCGCGAGAGAAGGGGCGGGAGGCTGGGTGGGGGTGAGACACACAGGGAGATAGAACGAACAGAAAGAAACACAGATGAAACAAATAGAAATATCATAATAATAAGGAAATGGAAAATAAATAAATATTGAAAAATATAGATGGGTAAAGGAGAATATTTCTTATTATCTTAGCCTCGGTTGGATAAAATCTTCTGGCGAGAGTCATGGATTTTGTACAAGTTCAATCACTTTCATAAATCGCTGCCGTTCGAGTGTTACCGAACTAAGTATTGACCCCTTTCAGGAGAACCATCTGATAGATCAATTTTATTCGGTCTAAAGCCACAAGGTTCTCTTCAGCCGAAGAACAAGCCGCAGTTCGTAGAGAACCTCGTTCTGGGGTCTCAACCAAAGGTTCTCTTCAGCCGAAGAACGATCCCCAGTTCGTAGAGAATCTCGTTCTGGGGTCTCAACCAAAGGTTCTCTTCAGCCGAAGAACGAGCTCCAGTTCGTAGAGAACATCGTTCTGGGGTCTCAACCAAAGGTTCTCTTCAGCCGAAGAACGAGCCCCAATTCGCAGAGAACCTCTTTCTGGGGTCTCAACCCAAGGTTCTCTTCAGCCGAAGAACGAGCTCCAGTTCGTAGAGAACCTCGTTCTGGGGTCTCAACCAAAGGTTCTCTTCAGCCGAAGAACGAGCCACAGTTCGCAGAGAACCTCGTTCTGTGGTCTCAACCTAGCCTGAGAGTATTCTTCTGGGGAATGAAGTATGTGAAATATGTCATTTGGAACTTTCTGATGCAGATGGGGGATAGGTCTAGAACTCTAGATGAAGTGCAGTGGTGAATGAATATGCAAAAACTGGAATGCAGAAAAATATAATAGTAATGATAAGAACAATTATAATGCTTACATACATGCCCCAAAAGGCCTTCACCGTCACTATCACCATCACCATCATTACCACTTTAACCATCACCATTACCATCCTCATCACCGTCAATACAGTCATTACGATCATCATCATCGTCTTCATCGTCGTCGTCTTAATCATCATCATCATCATCATCATCATCATCATCATCATCATCATCATCATCATCATCATCATCATCATCATCATCATCATCATCATCATCATCATCATCATCATCATCATCATCATCATCATCATCATCATCATCATCATCATCATCATCATCATCATCATCATCATCGTCATCATCATCATCATCATCATCATCATCATCATCATCATCATCATCATCATCATCATCATCACCATCACCATCACCACCACCACCACCACCACCACCACCACCATCTTTATTTTAACTATATTTCTAAAGAAATGAATCAATATGATAATTGGAATTAAGACTATAAAGAGTGAAAGAACAAAAAAATAGAAAATAAAAGAGAAATATAAAAAAACAAAAAAGAGCAGACTACAATCATGACTGAAGTAGGAAGAACATGTAAGCCTAAGTTAAAAAGATGTAACCAGCGCTTCTGTCCATAAGGACAATATTGAAATCACAGAAGCTGTTAAAGAGAAAGAGAGTAAGAGTTAATAGTAACTAGCACTCTTTACAAAGCGTAGATTAGTCTTCAGGCATAAAACGATGCTGGGTGAATCTGGTCCATAGGGGTGTTAGTCAAGTCCCGGTGGTGGCACACGAGGCCAACATGCTACTTGCTTATGCTATTTCATTGGAGTAGAAACGACTTTGGTTACAATATTCTAGATTTTCTTGATAACATCTCAATAATGTATCTAACATTCGCATTTTAGGTTTAACTTCTCATAGTTCGTCGTTCAGCTTCTCATTGTATGATGCAAGAGTGATTTGACATTTGGAAATTTGGAAAACAAAAGATCGTAACTGGAGTAGTTTCTACTCAAATTTTTAGCAAAAGCAAGTAGCATGCTATCGAGAAATGCTTAGTGTGCCTCCACCATTAAATATTGATAATTTAAAATTTATACATTAGAGTCAGTACAGGGTGGGAGGAAGGGATAAAGGAAGAAAACGAAGAAAGAAAAAAGAAAAAAGAAAAAGAAAAAGATAAGGATTATGGAGATAAAGTAGAAGATATGAGGAAGAAAGAGTAGATGAAGGTTTAGTAAAAGAGGAGATTAAATAAATAAAGGAAATTAGAATAATAGATAAAGGGAGGGCAATGATTGTACGGAGGTTAAAGGGAGGAAGAAGAAAGAGAATAAGAATAGAAAAGAATAGAAAATAAGAAATTGATTAAATAAGTGAGGAGAGAGAGAGAGAGAAAGAATGAGGAAGACTTGATCGAGAACGAGGAAGAGGAGGAGGTGGGTAATAATCAGAGGAAGATAAGGAAGAGAAAGAGGAAGAGGAGGAGGAGTAGGAGGAGGAGGAGGTGGGAGGAGGGCATCTGCTGAGTGTAATGCCCAGGGCGAGAATCTCAGCAACATATGAGGAACGCCCGACCCCGATAAAAGAACCACCCCACGCCTTCACGTCCACGCTGCAACTTTTTCATTTAATTTTATAACACATAAAGAACAAAACTAGAACAATAACATGTTAGAAAATGGTGAATTTTGGAGGAATAGACGTGGTGATAGGAGGTGCTGTATCGGGGCCAGCCTTAAGGATTAGCGGCAGGTGTATAGCGTAGGTCTGTGTGTGGTGGTGGGGGGGTAGGGTAGGGGTGGAAGTAGTAGTCGTGGCTGTGGAGAATGTAGCGGCAAAAGAGTAGTTGTAGTTATTGTCGGTTATAGTGGTAGCGGCTCCGGTAGTTATGACCAGGATGGTGTCTGTGACCATGGGGGTGGTTGTAGTTGTTCTTGAGGATACTGGACCAAGTTTAATGGCATGTATGGTAGTTCACTGTCTAATGGTAGATACGGGGTTGTATGGTAGATGGTGCGTGGGAGAGGGGGTAGGGGGGTTACTGCAGGTGTTAATGGTATTACCTCGATATGGTTTGGTGAGGTTGTCCTAACCCCTTTAATCCAAAGGTCTAATTAATTACCTTTAATTGCATTGATTGCCTTTACAATCACGTCAACAATTACACACACTTTTATTGGGTCACCAGCGAATATTGTTATGGACGAGCTCATGTCAGACGATTCTATTCATTACAGGGCCAACTCTGAAATGAAACAGCAACCTGAGTAATACATATTATATATATATATATATATATATATATATATATATATATATATATATATATATATATATATATATATATATATATATATATATATATATATATATATATATATATATATATGATCAACACTGAATGGGTCCCAGTCTCTTGGTGGAGCAATGGCAGCACTTATTAAGCTCTAGCCGGGTTCGAGTCCTTGGCCGTACCACGCTTCAATTTCTGCTTGTTGTCTCTACGGGTCACCCGATGATAATGGCTTAGAATTAAAGTGCATCGTGGTTGATATATGTATATGTATATATATATATATATATGTATGTGTATATATATAAATAAATAGACTGGTGAAGGTGGGTGAGGAAGACATAAATCAGAGTCCAAGTTTATTTCTGACTAGTTTCGCACAAATAGGCTTCTTCAGAGAAATAATGTAACAAGGAGAAAATAATGCGAACATATATATGGGGCACTGAGGAGCTTCGGAGAGCTCACCCAGGATCGCCTCTGTGCCCCATATATATGTTCGCATTATTTTCTCCTTGTTACATTATTTCTCTGAAGAAGCCTATTTGTGCGAAACTAGTCAGAAATAAACTTGGACTCTGATTTATGTCTTCCTCACCCACCTTCACCAACCTGTCACAATGCCTCAACATATATATATATATATATATATCTGTGTGTATATATATATGTATATATATACATATGTATATATATATGAATATATATATAAACATATATATATACATATATATATATATATATATATATATATACCCACTACAGTATATATATTTATATATATATATATATATATATATATATATATATATATATATATATGTATATATTTATATATATATATATATATACATATATATATATACATATGTATATATATATATATGTATACATATGTGTATGTATATATATATATATATATATACATATCTATATATAGATATATATACTCTTTAAAGTGCTCATTCCCTCCAGTCCTTGATATTCTTGACTTATGTTATTCGGACTATCACCAGACAATTCTATTTAGTTGTGTGTGTGTGTGTGTGTGTGTGTGTGTGTGTGTGTGTGTGTGTGTGTGTGTGTGTGTGCGTGCGTGTGTGTGTGTGTGTGTGCGTGTGCGTGTGCGTGTGTGTGTGTGTTTGTGTGTGTCCACATGTGCGTGTGAATTACTTACAAATGACGTGTTATGTTTTAAGCGACGAAATGGTGCTGGTCATGTTGGGAATGGTAACAATGTATTACGTCATAGAATGTGGTGGTGGTTACCATTGCCATCGTGATGGTGGTGGTAGATGGTGGTGGTAGTGGTGGTAGTGGTGGTGTTTGGTATTGCCATGCTGACAATGAACTTGACTGAGGTTGTGGTGTTGGTGTTAGTAGTAGTGGTAGTAATGTGGTGGTAGTGGTGGTGACAGAAGTGGTGGTAGCAGTTGTGGTGGTAGTTAAGATGATGGTGGTGACTTTGCAAAGAACCCGGGGCACCACCAGTCTACTTCACGGAAGACAATGAACCGGGAGTACGTCGGAGAGGGGCGGTCCCCGGCGGGCGGCGGCGGCGGCACCCGCATAGCCGCAACCGCCGCAGACGATGACGACAACACAGGCGAACGGGCTCGGTCAAATTGTTGGCACAGTTTGACCTTGAAATTGGTCGTCTTTGGTTTAGGTGTAAATGACACCTTTGAAGACACCTATCTCCTCCCCTGAGACACCTCACGGGCACACGAACGTGACACCTGGTTTTAGGTATACAACAATCAAAATGCTTACTGAATTGTGGGACAACGCAATGTCGAAATAAATATATCTATTCCGAAATATCGTTGTAAATTTTCTGTTCGGGGGTACCAGTACTACGAGAGGTAAAATTTGAGTAAACATAAACACATACTAACACATACACACACACACACACACACACACACACACACACACACACACACACACACACACACACACACACACACACACACACACACACACACACACATGCGCGCGCACACACACACAACACACACGATGGCGCAGTGGTAGAGTTCCCGTCTTCCACTACGGCGGTCCGGGTTCGAATCCCGCACAGAGCTGAAATAATTTCAGTATCGTTGCACTGCCAGTCGTTACTCTACCTCTCGTGGGGCGGGAAGTTGGTGTGTGTGTGCGTGTAAGGTCACAGCATTACCCATAGATCAGTCTTATATGAGCTCTGATCTCTCTTCCGGGAGGGAAATATCTGTCGATCACGAGTCCAACACGCGATTCAAGGCCATGGTGAATCTCTCTCTCTCTCTCTCTCTCTCTCTCTCTCTCTCTCTCTCTCTCTCTCTCTCTCACACACACACACACACACACACACACACAATCACACACACACACACATATATATATATATATATATATATATATATATATATATATATATATAGATATATATATATATA
>NC_134816.1:30788766-30793766 GCF_046742065.1 Oratosquilla oratoria | reverse complement strand
AGAATATACACAGAATCACATAGTAATTACACAGAATATACACAGAATCACATAGTAAGTACACAGAATATACACAGAATCACATAGTAAGTACACAGTATATACACAGAATCACATACAGTGTGCACAGAATATACACAGAATCACAAAGTGTGTGCACAGAATATACACGGAATTACATAGTAAGTACACAGAATATACACAGAATCACATAGTATCTACACAGAATATACACAAAATTACATAGTATGTACACAGAGTATCCACAAAGTTACATAGCATATACACAGAATCAGATAGAATGTACGCAAGATATACACAAAATCACATAGAATGTACGCAGAATATACACAGAATCACATGGAATGTACACAGAATATACACAGAATCACATAGTATGTACAGAGAATATCGACAGAATCACATACAGTATACACAAAATCACATATTATGTATACAGAATATACACAGATTCACATAGAATATACTCAAAATATACACAGAATCACATAGAGTACACACAGAATATACACAAAATCACATAGGATGTACACAGAATATGCACAGAATGTACATAAAATATAACCAGAATCACATAGAATGTACACAAAATATACACAGAATAACATTGAATGTACAGAGAATATGCACAGAATTACATAGTATGTGCACAGAATATACACAGAATCACACTGAATGTACACAGATTATATAAAGAATCACATAGAATATACACATCATATACACAGAATCACATAGAATATACACAGAATCAAATAGAATGTACACAGAATATATGCAAAATCTCATAGAATGTACATAGAATATACAAATAATCACATAGAATGAACACAGAATCACATAGAATATGCATAGAATATACACAAAATTATATAGAATGAATACAGAATATAAATAGAACCACATAGAATGTACACAGAAACACATGGTATGTACAGAGAATATACACAGAATCACATAGAATATACACAGAATCACATATTGTGTACACATACACAAAATCACATAGAATGTACACTGAATATGCACAGAATCACATAGCATGTACACAGAATATACGCAGAATTATATAGATTATACGCAGAATATGTACCAAATCACATATAATGTACACAGAATATGTATAGAATCACATAGAATGTACACAGAATATACACAGAATCACTTAGAATGTACACAGAATATGTACAAAATCACTTATAATGTACACAAAATATGCACAGAATCACCAAAAATGTACACAGAATATACACAAAATCACATAGAATGTATAGAATCACAACAGAAAGTGGAGGTCATAGAAATTAGAAGGAACCAACTCTCTCTCTCTCTCTCTCTCTCTCTCTCTCTCTCTCTCTCTCTCTCTCTCTCTCTCTCTCTCTCTCTCTCTCTCTCTCTCTCTCTCTCTCTCTCTCTCTCTCTCTCTCTCTCTCTCTCTCTCTCTCTCTATTTTTTTTTTTTTTTTTTTTTTAACGGAGATGAGTCTCCAGTCCTGAAAATGAAAGACTACGTGACTCTGATCCGTAGGGACGTCCGTGAAGCTCCCAGAATATCTACTTCACGAAACGTCCAGTCAATACATCACACGGAGGTACTACCTCAGATGCCTTGATTCCTTCCTTCATCGATGACGTCATCTCCGTTGTCAGCCAATAGGATTCCCCTCCTAGTTCGCCCTTTGTGTCCACAATAATAATAATAATAATAATAATTTCTTTATTCCAATTTTCATTGGGTATTCTTTACATTATTTACAATATTCACAAGAGCATTACATAGTGATACATATTTTTGTACACATAAAACATGAAGGTAAAAACTAAAGACTTTATAATAGTACAAAATGATATAAGCTTAAAAACTTGTATTAGCAGTGCTTATCAACGCAAGAACATGGAGGTAAAAAAAAAATTTCACAATATTACAAAATCGAATATGCTTAAAAACCTTGTGTTACTAGTGCATATTATACGCTAACAAATGTTTGCTGACTTACATTTGATTATCTAGAAAATATTTACGCAACCTATCTTTGAACACATTTATTGATGTTATGTCTCTAATAGCGATAGGGATAGACATAGGATAGAAGCGATGGGGAGGCGGGGTCGCTTCGGGTCTTCGGTTGCGTCTCAAGACACTAATACCGGAAGTGACGTTAGAGATCGACTGCCATAGCCCTCCACCCCCCAGCCCTCCTCTCCTCCCCCTCCCCTCCCCTCCATTCACGAACGAACGGCAGGCTTAATAGCTTTTGTTCTGTTTTGTGTGTTTGTGTCGTACTGAAAGAAAAACTTCAACTCATGGTTAAAAGCGTTTGAAAATAAACCTTTTGATTGAAATGGCAGAATGTGTCACTATATCATTTTTTTGGCCTTAGACTATTATTTGGAGTGGGAGATATTACGTATGTCGAGTCACGTAAAATAGAATGTATATATTATACACACACACATACGCACGCACACACAAAGAGCAACATACACACACACAAGAATCAACACACACACACAAAAAAAAAAAAAAAAAAAAAAAAAAAAATCAAAAAACAAAAAAAAAAAAAAAAAAAAAAAAAATCAACAAATCAACCACTCTCCCCCCCCCCAAAAAAAGAGAGACAAATCAGTGTGTGATTTGACACTCCATTTAGGCCAGATCGATCTGAGAACGGAGAAGGAATGGAACAGAGAGTGAATTGACGAAAAGGGAGAGGAAATAATGAGATTAGAAAGGAGAAACGAAGGGGAGTGGGAGAGAGAGAGAGAGAGAGAGAGAGAGAGAGAGAGAGAGAGAGAGAGAGAGAGAGAGAGAGAGAGGGGGGGGGTGGAAGAGGGAGAGGGGGGAGGGAAGGGGAGGGGGACAGCACTACGCACGGACGCTCTGCACCTGCCCTCCATGTCCACAACTCATATCAAACCCGTCCCTCCTCTCCCCCAATCCCCCTATTCTCCCCCCACCCCACCCCTCACCCCCCACCAACCCCACCCCCCCCATCCCCGCCTCTTTCTTGAACCTTCACCCCATCCTTCGTCACGGTTAGGATCAAGCTCATCCTTAATTGAAGTTAGTCTTAAGTCCTTAGACTTCCTCCTCAGTGACTGCTCTGCATGTAAATAGACGTGCTTGCTTGCGCTCGCGCGCGTGTGTGTATGTGTGTTTGTGTGTGCGTGTGCATATGTGTTTATGTGTGTATTCACCATGGTCTTGGATCACGTGTTGGACTCGCGATCGACAGCTATTTCCCTCCCCGGAAGAGAGCTCAGAGCACATATATGACCGATCTATGGTTAATGCTGTGATCTTACACGCACACACACACACACATAACTCCCCGCCCACAAGAGTTGGAGTAACGACTCGCAGAGCAGGGA
This sequence comes from Oratosquilla oratoria, assembly GCF_046742065.1. NCBI lineage: Eukaryota > Metazoa > Arthropoda > Malacostraca > Stomatopoda > Squillidae > Oratosquilla > Oratosquilla oratoria. The sequence goes on along the minus strand of NC_134816.1, from coordinate 30,790,374 downwards.
TACTGAAATTATTTCAGCCCTGGGCGGAATTCGAACTCGGACCGCTGTAGCAGCGGTTGCGAACGCTACTACTGCGCCGTCGAATATGTGAGTATGTGTGTGTTCATGATGACATCCATTAGCGAAGATAGAAGAAAACACAACGGTGAGCTTGTGAATGAATTCCTTTAACGTTCTGGATAGTATTCGTCAGAAAGATTACAGATAGATTAATCATCCAAATTGGAGGTTTTCTTTCCAACTGGGTCCCTCCCTCATCCTCCGTATCCGCCAGCGACGCACGCCCCGTCCTCAGGTCAACCTTTGACCTAGGCTGGTCATTCGTCGCCGTTGACCTCTCAACCTGAGTTCACGACCTTTGTCCCTCCTTTGTTACTGGCGCCGCCTCGGCTCGGCTCAGACATCCCTCCTCTTCGTTGTTAACTTCATTAATACCGAGGTGATTCACCTTGGTCTTTGGAACACGTGTTGGACTCGTGATCAGCAGCTATTTCCCCTCACGGGAGAGAGCTCAGAGCTCGAATGACCGATCTATGGGTAATGCTTTGACCTTACACGCACACAGACCCCCAACTCCCCGCCCACGAGAATTGGAGTAACGACTCGAAGCGCAGCGATACTGAAATTATTTTCAGCCCTGGGGAGGATTCGAACTCGGACCGCCGTAGTGACAGTCTGGGACTCTACCAACCGCGCCACCGAGTCGAGTGCTTACTTAGATGATTTCGTCCGCTTTGTCGCCTCTATTCACTATACCCGCATTCTGCCGACGTGAAAGGTGTTAGTATTGGTCTATGGTTCCTTTAATTGTCCTCATACTCCCGTAGGAGGCTCACTGGCTGAGCGGGTTAGGGCATCGTTACTTGCGGCGAAGGTCGAGGTGAGGGCGGTTCGAATCCTGCCACCAGCAAAGTTGAACCAAGGGCATGGTTTATCAAATTCCACGCTACAAAGCCCTCTGTGAGGGGCACCATCCTAGCCTCCCGATGGGTGGGGAGTGTGTGACGTTAAACCATATCAACTCCGATATCTTGTCATCAAATAAAACAAAAAATCATAAAACACCAAAATGTTTGATCAAACACCAGAAAAATATGACGTCAGTCCTCGCTTCGCTGCGAGCGAAGCGAGATCGACGTCATATTTATCTGGTGTTTGCATCAAACAGTGTTTTTACATTGTCGGTTTTGTACCAAATGACAAGATATCTTGTCATCGGAGTTGAATCGTGGTCTCGTCATATTCCCGTATCTTCTCGTATACTTCTTTTATGTCTCCTATGGAGGTACCAAGAAGTCACGAAAGAGACCAGACTTTGCTGTAAATTTAATGATGTCATTTGACTTTTGATCAGTATGTATGTGTGTGTGTGTGTGTGTGTGTGTGTGTGTGTGTGTGTGTGTGTGTGTGTGTGTGTGTGTGTGTGTGTGTGTATGTGTGCGTGTGTATATGTGCCTGATTGTAGTATACACGAAAGAAGCAACGCTCGTGGGGTCCCACGTCCTGCTCTTCAATGTGTGTGTGTGCACGTGCGTGTGTGTGTGAGTGATGCAGTAGTAGTAATACTAACACTAAAAGTAGTAACAGAGTAGTAGTAGTAGTAGTAGT
>NC_134816.1:30766266-30773766 GCF_046742065.1 Oratosquilla oratoria | reverse complement strand
TCTGGCGTTGGTTAGACCAATCCTTGACTATGCGGTACAGTTTTGGTCTCCGTCCTATAGAATGGCTATCAGTTTATTAGAGTCAGTGCAGAGGAGAATGACCAAAATGATAAATGGGATCAGAAATTTACCTTACAAAGACAGGCTTAGACACCATAATTTACACCCTCTGGAAAGACGCAGAGTGCGGGGTGATCTAATAGAGGTGTTCAAGTGGATCAAAGGATTTAACAAGGGTGACGCAAACAAGGTCATCATATCAAGACAACAGGGCAGGACTCGCAGTAATGGATTTAAATTGGACAATTTTAGATTTAAGAAGGAAATAGGCAAGAACTGGTTTACTAATAGAGTGGTCAACGAATGGAATAGACTTAGTAACCATGTAGTGAGCGCTGAAACTATATATTATTTTAAGAAAAGGCTAGACAGGTGGTAATGGACATGGAACTGGCTAGTGTAGGCCTAATGGTCTCTTGCAGTCTCCTTCATTCTTATGTTCTTAATGTATATTAATTTTTATCCTGACTGCCGCCAGTTGATTTTATTAATTTCTGTGCCCTTAAGGGATATTGAAAATCTCAATCCACGCCTTTCGTACTTGGTGATACTTTTCCTTTCCTCTTTGCCCTTCGTCAGGCGATTTTATTCAGTCTATGGGAACAACAATAACGTTGGTCGTGGTCCCATCCCAATAGGTGCTGGTCTCGCATTCACGTAGTCCCGGGTTCGAATCCTGCACTCCTCTCCAATTCCCAGCAGTGACTGTTAGTTTCCTGTCTTAACAGTCCCTAAAGAACATAATAGGTCAAAGGCCATGGCTTCGGCCGTAGATACTCAGCGCCTCCTGGCGTAGGCTCCTCACCACCTGATTCCATCTCCCCCTTGTTCATAGGAAGAGAGTACATTGTGCTCTCAAAGTACATTTGAGCACAATCTTACATTTAAGAGTAAGGGATAAATATCTTCATCTCATACCTCGAGTGAAAAAATAAGCACAAGATTCCTGAGAAAGTTCCCACCCTGTCCTCACTGAGAGCAGTCTTCTCGCGCCGCAGTCACAAACACGAAGCAAAAATGCGGTTGATTGCTATCTAAATCTCTTGCGCGAATCCGCCATTTTTTTTTTTTTTTTCTTTTTTTTTTTTTTTGTCTCAACTATCTACCTGAAGAAATGCTTCCCACAACTTTAGGGCCGCGTGGTAGCCTAGCGGATTCTGTGTCGAACTCATGAGCAGGTGGTCTTGAGTTCGATTCCCGGGATCCACTGTGCGCTTCTTGCATTGGTTCCCGACAGCCCTGGGCAGGCGGGTAAGCAACCCAAACATCGGCTTAAAAAGAAAAAAAAAGAAAGAAGAAAAAAAAAAAAAACAGCGGATTGTCACAGCTGACAGGGCTTTGCCCTACCAGAGGTTTCTAACTTCCCATTTCATTAGATTGGGAAGTTTTTATTGTTGTTATTATTATTTATTATTATTATTATTATTATTATTATTATTATTATTATTATTATTATTATCATTGTTTTTTTTTATTCCCACATCTTTGTATACCATACGTTGGGCACATGATGCCAATCTTTGGTGTGTTACTCCTGCCAGTTTCACTAGCTCATTTATTAACTTCCATAACAAAACTCCCCCTCCCCTAAAAAAAAAATATATATATATATATAAACAAATGAATGAATAGATAGATAGATGATTAAAATAAACATATAAATGAATAAGTAAATAAATAAATAGATAAATTAATCAATTAGTAAATGAATACACAAATATTTAGATAAACAGATAACTATATAAGCATGAATAAGTAAATTAATAAATAAGTAAATGAATAAATAATTAATGACTAAATAAACATAGATAAGAAATGAAATATACATAATGAGATGAATAAATAAACAAAAAATATGAACCACTAAACAAAAAGACAAACAAGCAAGCAAACAAACAAAGAAACCAGAGACTCTAACGTGTTTGGGATAAGAATAGTACAACTACAGCACTAAAAATTTCATGGCTAGACCTACGATCAATTACAACACATGATTCATCCAATCTGCTTCATGAATATTTTTTTCAGCGCTACGCCATGCATCGTTAGTAGCTACGAACTATTAAATATTTTCACATAAGAATATATATGTATGTGTATATATATATATATGTATATATATGTATATATATGTATGTATGTATATATATATATATACACATGTATATATATATATATATATATACATATATGTATATATATATATATATAGATATAGATATATATATATATATAACAAATATTCCGGTCTTCCAGTCAGTTACATGACTATTGCGAGTTGTATGTACATAAATCTCGATAGGCAATTTGCCTCTTGGGATGCTATATTTGTGTTATTTTATGGTCTGTTTACGGACAGGTGCATAGGTAAAGAGTTGTGGGTTGGGGGGGAGGGGAAGGGAGGGTCCTCCCAGAACCCAGAGGGTTTAATAAGTCAATGGTTAAGCTTTGATTAACATCTAAGAGCTTGAGACGCCTTCGGTACGATCTTTTTTGGTCAAAGTTTGTTCACGTGAATATGTTTGTGGAAGTACGTACGCGCACACACACACACACACACACACACACACACACACACACACACACACACACACACACACACACACACACACACACACACACACACACACACACACACACACACAGACCTACCCAGAGATCGGCAAATAATGAGCTCTGAGCTCACTGCCGTAGGGTGGTGTCTGGCTGTCTCGATAGACTGCAGCAGATCCGAGGTGAATACACACACACACACACACACACACACACACACACACACACACACACACACACACACACACACACACACACACACACACACGCATACACAAGTAAAATGATTGGGCTTTAAAAGGACATGAACACAATTACTTTTCTCCTCAGTATAATCCGGGTAAGATTCCCCATCACACGAAGCACTACCAGCATTCGCGGCGCCTCCTTACTCACTAACTCACCACCACCTGTCCCACCACCGATAACTCTACCACCACCAACATCACCTGGCCTACATATATCTCCACCACCACCACCACCATCTCCACCACCACCATCTCTACTACCACCATCTGCTCAACTTTAAACGGTTTCCTTATCACCAACATTCCCACCACTGCCACCACCTAACTTACTTTTAATTTCTTCATCATTAACAACAACATCCCTATCACCCACTTTTACCACCACCACCACAAACTCTACCACCACGACCATCTCTACCACCACCGCTACTTTAGTTATCTTCATCACCACTAACACCACCACCAATTTCACCACTATCACCATTGCTTGTAACACAATCACAACTTTCACCAAAGCTACCAAATATGTCATCATCAATTTCACCACTTGTATCCGCATCTACCATCATCACCATTTGCCCTCACCAACAATATCATTCTTGACATCACCATCCACTCCAACACCTTCACCAGTAAACTACCACCAATCCACTGACACCACCAAAGTGCACCACACTACCACAGCTTTCACCACAACTGACCCTATTTTTACCACTTCAGATACAACCAGTTTTACTGACACCATGGCCATGTACTCTACAATCACCAATTCCACTAACAACACCAACTTTACTTTCACCAATTACGTCATAAATTTGAACCGTATGACCTTATATCACCGCCGTCACCACTACCACCACCAACACTATCAATAACACTAACACAATCACTATCACCATCACTAACACGAACACCATCAACACTACTTTCACCACTTTTAGCATCACGACAAACCTTACTAGCCCCTATCCCCGTCACCTTTACCACCATCACCACTACTTGCACCACCTTCACCATCATTGTTATCACCACTATTACTATCACCACCACTATCCCTATAACCCTATACCTTCATCACCATTTGCACCACCATCACCACGACCTCCAATACCATCAACATCTTCACCTACACCATCACTACCACCACCACTACTACCACCATCATCACCATCACTACCAACACCACTCTTACTACCATCATCACCATCACTAACACCATTACTACTACCACCATCACCACCATCACTACCACCACCACTCCTACCACCATCATCACCATCACTCCTACCACCATCACCACCATCACTACCACCACCACTCCTACCACCATCATCACCATCACTACCACCATCACCACCCTCACTACCACCATTACTACCGCCACCACTACTACAACCATCATTACCATCACTACCACCACCACTCCTACCACCATCATCATCATCACTACCATCATCACTCCTACCACCATCACCACCATCACCACCACCATCACTACCACCACCAATCCTACCACCATCACCACGATCACCACCACCATCACTACCACCACCACTCCTACCACCATCATCACCATCACTCCTACCACCATCACCACCATCACTACCACCACCACTCCTACCACCATCACCACCACCATTATTACTACCACCATCACCACCACCACCACCTTTGCCACCACTACCAGCCCTACTACCCCGTACCTCCACCACCACCACTACCTGCGTTACCACTACCACCACGATACAGCCGCAGCGCCGCCGCCGCCGCCTCCCCCGCCGCCGCCAAGGTTACGATGCACCTGCCGCCGCCCTCATTCCTAACGTGGACCAGGCTCACCTGCCCTTGATCCCGACAGCCCGATTCTGCTGGCCACTGGGCACTCGGCAGCGTTTATTGTGATTTTATATGAATATGATCAATGATAATGTAATTTTATTGTAATGTGTTAACATTCTGGCGAGTCTTACCACGTACGAGCAATAGAGTAATTGAGTACTTTGTCTGTACTCGCGTGTGCACTTGTGTATGTGCGTATGTGCGTTGAATAAGCGTATATACATACGTGCATGCGTACAGACGTACGTACATATGTACGCGCATACACTCGTACATACACTTCTAGGTAAACATACAAACACACATGCACATGCAGTACACATACACACATATACGCACACGCGCGCACACACACACACACACACACACACACACACACACACACACACACACACACACACACACACACACATACACACACACGTAGACACGCGTTCTCAGTCTGGCTTCAGGGGCACTTTAAACGAGTTTTGGACATCTCAGTGAGGTCTTTAACAGCTCTTTGTGCTTTAGTTATGTCGAAGCTGCTCTTCTTAAATCTCTGTTTTGCCACTTATGTGAATCGCTCTCTTCGGCTATGAGGATAGAGGCGCTGGTTACTCTATATGAAATACTAATTATGAAATACTAAAAATCCATCTGCTTTGTTTGTTGCTTTGGTATATTCACCATTCATCCAGGATCATAACTTTGTGAACAAATTATTTTTCACTGAGCTCCACTAAAGCACCACACATGTGATACATGAATAGTATGCCAAAGGCTTGTAATATATATATATATATATATATATATATATATATATATATATGTATATGTAATATATTTGTATATATATATATATATATATATATATATATATATATATATATATATTTCCATGACTGTCAGAATACTTGAAATCTACATTCACAGATGTAGCTAACATTTGGATGACAAGTCAACATAAATCTACAATAAGTTCCATTAAAAATCACTCACAATTAAATCCCATGAACATACCAAAGCTGGTGAAACAGATGTAAACATTCTGAAGTATATAGTGTGCTATTCACATGTATTTGTTCTTTTTCATGCTTGCTGGCTGAACTGCTTAAAGCATTACTGCTCAGGGGGGAGGTTCGGGAGTGGAGGCGGATCGAGTCCTACTCAGCAGCCAGCGAGTTCGTAGTGAGGGGAGACTACATTAGATATTTTGGAAATTCTTCCGTAAAGAGGATCCGTAATAACCTCCTCTGAGAGAGGGAGATCATGACGCCCAAATGAAATACATTTTTTTTTTAACCACAGGTGTGGTTACTAGTGCTGTTTGGGAATTTGTATATTGTCCGAATTGTCATAGGAGAGCCTTAAATCCATTTCTTTAAAACTATATATCTTTTCCTGATTTCTCATATATCTTTTCGTTCTTTTCAATCTAATGTGTGCCTTGGTTTCTTTTCTTGCTTTATACTAGATTGATGAAAACAAGAAAAAAACACATCACTCTTACATATGTATCTGTCTCGTTCGTTCATCACTCACTCCTTCTCGTATTCTTAGTTATCCTTCACACACCACACTCCTTAATCAAAATCGCCCCTTTGACGCTACATTCAAACGGTTCTATATACCTGGACACTCTCTTCCGAGCAACTTTCCGTTTCAGTAGGTGGCACTCTCATCACTTTCCCCACTTTCGCTTTTGGCCCCGCTTTCGGCCCTGCGCGCCATGACGTTGCCTTCATGCTTTGGCTCTTTCGAATGTTTCCATTTTACTTCTGTGCGCAAAAGGATGCCGGAGTGTTGCTCAGTGGGGCAAACGCTCAACAGGCGGACAATTAATCACCGGACAGTTGCACACTTGCTCAGCACCTAATCTAACATAACCAAACCTAACTTAGCCTTATGTAGCCTTACCTAACCTAACCTAACTTAACCTTGTGTAGCCTTACCTAACCTAACCTAACCTAATTTAATCTTATGTAGCCTTACCTAACCTAACCTAACTTAACCTTGTGTAGCCTTACCTAACCTAACCTAACCTAATTTAATCTTATGTAGCCTTACCTAACCTAACCAAACCTAACTTAAACTTATGTAGCCTTACCTAACCAAACCTAACTTAACCTTATGTAGCCTTACCTAACCTAACCTAACCTAATTTAATCTTATATAGCCTTACCTAACCTAACCTAACCTAACTTAAACTTATGTAGCCTTACCTAACCTAACCAAACCTAACTTAACCTTATGTAGCCTTACCTAACCTAACCTAACCTAACTTAACCCTATGTAGCCTAACCTAACCTAACCTAACCTAACTTAAACTTATGTACCCTTACCTAACCTAACCAAACCTAACTTAACTTTATGCAGCCTTACCTAACCTAACCTAACCTAACCTAACTTAACCTTATGTAGCCTTACCTAACCTAACCTAACCTAACTTAACCTTATGTAGCCTTACCTAACCTAACCAAACCTAACTTAAACTTATGTAGCCTTACCTAACCTAACCTAACCTAACCTAACTTAACCTTATGTAGCCTTACCTAACCTAACCAAACCTGACCTAGCCTAACTTAACCTAATTAAAAAAGTGTTGAACAGGTGTCCGCCTTTTCATTTTTCTATTGAGCAAGTCTCTACTACGCAAGCGTCAGCACCCTGTGTAAAATACCCGGCCTCTTTCATTTTTGTCACATTATATCAATCTCAGCCAAAAGTATATATAGTAGGCTATCTGAAACAATTTGATATTTGATGACATACTTTATGCATTTTTGACAATTTTATTTATCATGTGGTGGGACCTTGT
>NC_134816.1:30756266-30758766 GCF_046742065.1 Oratosquilla oratoria | reverse complement strand
GGACCAGAACAAGGAACAAGAACCTGAACAAAGACCAAGGACCAAGAACCAAGGACTAGAACAAGGACCAAGTACTAGATCAAGGACCAAAGACCAAGGACCAAGGACCAAGAACCAAGGACCAGAACAAGGAACAAGAACCAGACGACCAAGGACTAGAACAAGGACCAAGAACCAAGGACCAGAACAAAGAACACGAACCAGACGACCAAGGACCAGAACAAGGGCCAAGAACCAAGGACTAGAACAAGGACCAAGTACTAGATCAAGGACCAAGGACCAAGGACCAAGGACCAGAACAATGAACAAAAACCAGACGACCAAGGACCAGAGCAAGGACCAAGAACAAAGGACCAGAACAAGGAACAAGAACCTGAACAAAGACCAAGGACCAAGAACCAAGGACTAGAACAAGGACCAAGTACTAGATCAAGGACCAAGGATCAAGGACCAAGGACCAAGAACCAAGGACCAGAACAAGGAACAAGAACCAGACGACCAAGGACTAGAACAAGGACCAAGAACCAAGGACCAGAACAAAGAACACGAACCAGACGACCAAGGACCAGAACAAGGGCCAAGAACCAAGGACTGGAACAAGGACCAAGTACTAGATCAAGGACCAAGGACCAAGGACCAAGAACCAAGGACCAGAACAAGGAACAAAAACCAGACGACCAAGGACCAGAGCAAGGACCAAGAACCAAGGACCAGAACAAGGAACAAGAACCTGAACAAAGACCAAGGACCAAGAACCAAGGACTAGAACAAGGACCAAGTACTAGATCAAGGACCAAAGACCAAGGACCAAGGACCAAGGACCAAGAACCAAGGACCAGAACAAGGAACAAGAACCAGACGACCAAGGACTAGAACAAGGACCAAGAACCAAGGACCAGAACAAAGAACACGAACCAGACGACCAAGGACCAGAACAAGGGCCAAGAACCAAGGACTGGAACAAGGACCAAGTACTAGATCAAGGACCAAGGACCAAGGACCAAGAACCAAGGACCAGAACAAGGAACAAAAACCAGACGACCAAGGACCAGAACAAGGGCCAAGAACCAAGGACCAGAACAAGGACCAAGAACCAAGGACCAGAACAAGGAACAATAACCAGACTAAGGACCAAGGACCAAGGACCAAGGAGCAAGAACCAAGGACCAGAACAAGGAGCAATAACCAGACTAAGGACCAAGGACCAAGGACCAAGAACCAAGGACCAGAACAAGGAACAAGAACCAGACGACCAAGGACCAGAACAAGGACCAAGAACCAAGGACCAGAACAAGGAACAAGAACCAGACTAAGGAACAAGGACCAGAACAAGGACCAAGAACCAAGGACCAGAATAAGGACCATTGGGGTTCACTACCTAAAACCTTCACTCCACCCTTTCCTTTTCCTTTCACACCCAAGTCCTCTTCCATACTGGGCCTTCCACACTTCCTGGAAGGCCCTGAGAAGACAGTCCTTAATTTTCCCTTTCCCTTTTCGTGTTTCCCCCTTTCTTAGATTTCCCATTCTGGTCTCTGAAGGTTCTGAATCTCTTTCTGAAAGTCCTTGCGGATCTTTCCTGAAAGTCATTCTTCCCACTTCTTCCTTGTCTCCCCCTCCCCCTGACCTCAAGCTCCTCTCCTCCCCCCTCCCCCCCGGGGGCCCCCTTCCTGAAGACCCTGCAGTCTCCCTAGAGGTCTCAATGTCCTTCTCTCGAAGTCCCTACACTCATCCCTGAATCCTCTCCTTAAAGTCCCTGCCTCCTTCAATGCAGGGCTCTCTCCTTTTCCCTGAATGCTCCCTGATTCTTCTTCTTCTGGTGGTCCCTGGTGTAGGTCCTAGGGATCCCTGTCCCATTTTTGACATGTCCCTGGCCACCTTCCCTGAAGGTCTCTGCATCCTTCAATACAGGGCTCTACCCTTTTCCCTGAATGGCTCAATACGCATCCCAGATATTTCCTTCCCTGGTGGTCCCTATCCTAATTCCTAGGGGTCCCTGGCTCCTTCTTGGCACGTCCCTAGCCCCTAGTTCGCAGGTCCCTGTATCCTTCAATACAGGGATCTACCATTTCCCTGAATGCTCCAATCCACTTCCCTAACATTTCCTCCCCTAGTGTTCCCTGTCCCCTTTCCTAGGGGTCCCTCTCATCTTCTTGGCAGGTCCCTGACCTTTCCCTAGAGGTCCCTGGCCTGCCATGCACTCGTGCACTCTCCCCCTTTCCCCTCCCCCCGTCTCCCCCCTTCCCCCCCCCCCCCCCGTCTCCCCCGTAGCAGGAACAGCGGTGTCCCCCAGGATACGAAAGAGACTCTGCTCAATCAGGAAATCGGGAGGCCAGGAAATGAGGTGGGCGTAAGGTGACACTCTCCCCCCCCCCAGCCACCACCACTCATCATATCGGAAGAGAGGACGGGTCGCAACTCTTGCCAACGCAGCAAGCGCTCGTTCTCTCACTCTCTTTTTTTCTTTTGCTCCCTCTTTCTCTCTCTCTTTCTCTTTCTC
>NC_134816.1:30741266-30746266 GCF_046742065.1 Oratosquilla oratoria | reverse complement strand
TTCCCATCTCACGGCGTCCACTCAGTAACACACTTGCTCCATCGCTCATCAGTCGTTCGCACTAACTTACCTGCCCAATTCCACTTTCTTTTATTGTTTCCACAATATCTTTCACTCTAGTCTGCTAAGGACAAATCAGGTCAAAGTCGCTGTTGCTTCTTCTCCTGTTGCCCTCCCTACACCCCCGCACCCCTGTCTCCCCACCTTAGGTCAGAGGTCATGAAGTAAAACCTTGTAATTGGCCAGAAAGAACATCCAACCACATATCCTCTCTTCCTTTTTCCTCTTTCTCTTTCTTCTCTTCCTCTTCCTCCTTCTTCTCCTCTTTCTCCTCGTCCTCCTCTCTTACTCCGCCATCCACCCCTCTTTCTCCTCGTCCTCCTCCTTCTCCTCCTCCTCTTACCCCGCCATCAATTTCTTTTGCTCCTCTGCACGTGCCCTGGCAGGTCTTGAAGCAAATTCGTTTGAAGACAGACTGACACAGGGCCGATCGAAAAGGTAGTGATAATCAACTTGCATGTGTTGACAGGGACTTTTAACCTCTGTTTATTCTTTGCATTCCATTATGTCCCCGTAAGTGTTCAGTTCTTAAACTTGTACTATAAACATCTACTTCTTAGGTCAACTATGTACTCTAGATACCTATAGCTCATAGGTCCGATCATGTAATGTTTATAGTAATTACAACCAACTATGTATTTACTTTAAATGTTGTTTTCTTGCGTTCTGTTGTTCTCAAACAGTTTAATTGTTGGTTCTGATTATGTACTTTAAATGTTTAATTCTGGCTAACGTCGCAAGGCTATATTTAGTTGATGAGATCCCTTAGCGTGAAGAAGGTTGAGGAATTATATCTTATTCTGTATGTCCAACCTGAGCACCCACAGGTGCTTCTCTTTCTCAACGCAGGTGCTTGGGTGCTACTTTAGCGTGCGGTCTACCTGCATTTTTACATTTTAGGGTGCGGTCTACCTGCACTTATATATATTAGCGTATGTTCTACCTGCATATTTACACTTTAGTGTGCGGTCTACCTGCACTTATATACATTAGCGTATGTTCTTCCTGCATATTTACACTTTAGCGTGCGGTCTACCTGCACTTATATATATTAGCATATGTTCTACCTGCATTTTTACACTTTAGCGTGCGGTCTGCCTGCACTTACATACATTATCGTATGTTCTACCTGCATTTTTACACTTTAGTGTGCGGTCTACCTGCATTTATATATATTAGCATGTGTTCTACCAGTATTTTTACACATTAGCGTGCGGTCTACCTGCACTTATATACATGAGCGTGCGGTCTACCTGCTTTTTTACACTTTAGCGTGCGGTCTACCTGCACTTATATACATGAGCGTGTAGTCTACCTGTATTTTACACTGTAGCGTGCGGTCTACCTGGCCTTTTCACACTATAACGTATGTTCTACCTATATTTTTACACTTTAGCGTGCGGTCTATTTGGCCTTTTTACACTTTAACGTGTGTTCTGCCTGTACTTTTACAATTTAGCGTGCGGTCTACCTGGCCTTTTCACACTATAGCGTATGTTCTACCTGCATTTTACACTTTAGCGTGCGATCTACTTGGCCTTTTTACACATTAACGTGTGGTCTGCCTGTACTTTTACAATTTAGCGTGCAGTCTACCTGCATTTTTACACTTTAACGTGCGGTCTACCTATACTTTTACAATTTAGCGTGCGGGCTACCTGGCCTTTTATACTTTAACGTGTGGTCTGCCTGTACTTTTACAATTTAGTGTGCGGTCTACCTGCACTTTTACACTATAGCGTATGTTCTACCTGCATTTTACAATTTAACGTGCGGTCTACCTGGCCTTTTTACACTTTAACGTGTGGACTGCCTGTACTTTTACAGTTTAGCGTGCAGTCTACCTACATTTTTACACTTTAACGTGCGGTCTACCTGTACTTTTTCAATTTAGCGTGCGGTCTACCTGCACTTTTACACTATAGCGTGCGGTCTACTTGTACTTTTACAATTTAGCGTGCGGGCTACCTGGCCTTTTACACTTTAACGTGTGGTCTGCCTGTACTTTTACAATTTAGTGTGCGGTCTACCTGCACTTTTACACTATAGCGTATGTTCTACCTGCATTTTACACTTAAGCGTGCGATCTACTTAGCCTTTTTACACTTTAACGTGTGGTCTTCCTGTACTTTTACAATTTAGCGTGCAGTCTACCTGCATTTTTACACTTTAATGTGCAGTCTTCCTGTACTTTTACAATTTAGCGTGCAGTCTACCTGCATTTTTACACTTTAATGTGCGGTCTACCTGTACTTTTTCAATTTAGCGTGCGGTCTACCTGTACTTTTACAATTTAGCGTGCAGTCTACCTGGTCTTTTTACATTTAGCATGCGGTCTACCTGCACTTTTACACTATAGCGTGCGGTCCACCTGTAATTTATCACTATAGCGTGCGGTCTATCTCACCATTTTACACTTAAAAATATTGAATAATGATATATTACAAATGACTCACTTAGCACTAGTGTTTGTTAGCACACAGCAGTAGCAGCAGCACTAAATGATCAGTCGCCGGTTATCGACTTTCTATGTGTGAAAAGGTGTAAGAAATACATGATGCTGATAAAGAGAGATTTCGGGTCCAGTCCGGAAACCGAGTGTCAACCCTCCAGGGTTGCACCTCCAGATGAAGGTGAGGGTGTTGATGGAATCTGAGGGAGAGGATTCTCTCCTACGTCTGTCTCTCTGGACCACTATATAGTGGAACCCATAATAATCCCTGAGTTAGAACCTGTCAATATAATATTGTCAATGGATATTGACCGTGTTTAGTTGATACTGAGAACATGCCTACGGTGCTGGGTATCAATAACAGAATATGGCGGCAATAAAATAGCACCAATAAATATTGATGGTTTCAGAACCACAATATAACAATTATCTTCCTTGAAATACACCTGCTCATGAGCAGTTGTCTTTCCTCATTGTCTCACCGCTCACTCTTCCGGGCTAGAAACACAGCACCTGCTCACTTATCCTTATCCATCACGAAGAGAGATCATTAGCTTGGGAAGGAGACTTGAATGTACAGGGTGAGTAACAAAATTTCACAGACGTAGAATGAAATGGCATAGCAATAGCAATCAATAAGAGCGATGTCGAAGGCTTGTCTGGGCAAAAGAAAAAAAAAAAAAAAAATAATAATAATAATAATAATAAAAAAAAAAAAATCATGAGAAAGATTTCTCCTTTTCATTTACCCTTTCTTCGTTCGGTAGCAACCGAAATATTCCTCCCCCCCCACCCCCCCAAAAAAGTTTGATGATAACATTAATGATAAATACTCCCCCCCCAAAAAAAAAATAATAGATCATCAAATACATATGAATGAATAAGTTAATAAAAATAATAGAATAAACAAATAAATTAATGAATAAATGAATAAATATATAACCATCGGTTAACAAGTAATGATAAATGAATAGATTAATAGAGAAGTCAACAAATAAACGAACAAGTAGATGAATAGATAATTGATTAAATAATTAGATAAACAACTAAATAAAATAATGATAAATGAATGAATTAATAGAGAAGTTAACAAATAAACGAGTATGTAGATAAATAGATAATTGACTAAATAATTAGATAAACAAGTAGATAAAATAATATTAAATGAATGAATTAATAGAGAAGTTAACATATAAACAAACAAGTAGATAAACGGATAAACGACTAAATAATTAGATAAACAAGTAGATAAAATAATATTAAATGAATAGATTAATAGAGAAGTTAACATATAAACAAACAAGTAGATAAACGGATAAATGACTAAATAATTAGATAAACAAGTAGATAGATAAATAAAAAAATAAACAAACCCTTTCGTAAGGTAGTCTGATTTTTAAATTCAATTGAGCATGTGTAATCAAGATCCTGCAACCGTTAGATAGATAGATAGACAGATAGATAGATAGACGGATAGATAGATAGACAGAATAAAATTACCCCTTTTCTTCAGTGGCGTATCCAGGATCAAAATTTGGGGTTGAGGGGACCTGAAATTTGTAAATATAAATGACGCTTTTGGGTGGGTGAGGGGGGGGGGCTAATCTGACAATTGTAAATGTAGGTAACGTTTTTAAACATGAACGTCAGTGGTTCTCAAACCTTTTTTTTTTTTTGGGGGGGGGGGCATCCCCCCCCCACCTAATCACCTCTAAAATCCTGATGTCCCACAGCCATGTGGTGATTATATAGTTTTTATCATCTGAAAAATAAACTCCCCTTCAGCTGGAAAAGCATAAAACCTTGATTTAAAACCACTTCGAAAGAACAAGGCATCAAAAAGAAAAAAAAAAAAAAATATTGAATAAAATAGAAATGAAAGAATTGACCCAGATTCCTCAGTTGCCCTCAATTACCCCCCCCCCCGACCCTTAAAAATCATATTGCCCACATGAAAAACCGAATTGCCCACCTGTGCCCCACGTTGAGAAGCACTGATTGTACTCTATAGCATAAATACGATTATTTTGAACATAAATTGAAGTATATGTTCTCACTTTATTTAATTTCTTTCAAAATATTGGGTAAAAGTAATATTTAGTCTTAACATTTTTAAAATTTACCATCAATAATGTGTTTACCATCCAATTATTCCCACAGATGTGCTTTATTATATGCTGGAAAAACATTTGCAACTGTATTACTGTTTTCTGCCACGTACCTGTGGACACTAGGCAGGTTTCTTGACTTCTGCAATAAGGCAATGTTTTTTTTTTTATTGGGGGGGTAGCACCCCCACCCCCACCCCACCCCACCCCCAGCCTTTCTTCTGGGGACGAGACCCCAGCAGCAGGAGGGCCCCAGTTCCAGGAAGAGGTTCGGCAACCTTGAGCAGGTGTTGGTACCCCACCACCTTTTCCACACCTGCTCTCAGCTAGGTTTGGTTTCTCCATATACTCTGTTTACAAAGGATTTCGAAAGAAGAACA
>NC_134816.1:30731266-30736266 GCF_046742065.1 Oratosquilla oratoria | reverse complement strand
GCTCGCCACCTGAACACCACTGCCTCATCCTCTGCCCGGACTGGGTGCCAATCGACTGCGCAGTTGGCGCGAATGATTAGCTGCTTAGAAGGCATAAAAGATTAAGCTGTTAGCACTAATTACTGATTTTTATTTTTATTTTCTTATGAAATGTGTTGACCAAAGCACAGCGTTTATCTTTATTTTATATTACTTATAAAACTTACACAAAACACTGATGCTATTGATAGATCATTTTGCATGTTATTTCGGTACATCTCCAATAGCGGGTTGGTTTCTACCATACACCGAATTCAACAGCTTTAGATGACTTCTTCCTGGAAGTTCAAATACATAAGGCAAAGTTGACGACTTCAGTCGCAGCTAAACACTCTTTCGTGTGAAAACTTCTCTCATGAATGCACCAAAATATTCTATTCAGAGTAAAGAGACTCTTCCGTTGTTTCCTAGACCAGAGGCTCTCAACACTCTTTCCCATAAACCCCATACTTATGGACTGCTGTTCTTCGGACCCCCTGGAGAATATTACTTCGACACTGAATGGAATCAGTAGATATTCAATAAATACCACTAGGTTTTTAGTCTGTTGTCCTGCTATGTGGTTCTGTCTGTTCTGTTCTGTTTGTTCTGTGGTTCTGTTCTGTTCTGTACTATGTGTTCTATGTGTGTTCTGACCTAAGGTCCAAGTACCTTAGGTCAAGAACATCTGCCCTAGACTGGGCCAAGAAGTCATTTGTTTTCGTGATTAGGTATTCTAAGGACAACAGTAGATTAAACCCTTATTGCATTGTTCTTGATTTAATTACTTTATTGTGGACGACGCCGAACGATTTCATTCAGAGTGACGAAGACCTTCAATGCGTTTGCGTTCTTATCAGACTTCAATTCAAAGTACTACAGCAGAGATTCATATGATGAAAAGTTTCTATTTCAGTATCATACAAACACATTTTTTCACTCCTTCCTTTTTTTGAATTTGATTTTTTTTTTTTCTATGAAATGGTTAGGTTAGGCTAGGAGCTATTGGACAACATAAGTTTCGTGTAAAATAATTGTGTTTGCGTGATTCTGGAATTTATCAAGGAAAATGTTTAAAATAACCTTTCCCTTTAGAAAATATACAGGGCTATATTTCTATTTACATATTTCAAATAGTGTTAGAAAAACAAAATTAGATAAAATGACGCATGTTGCCTCTGGTTGGAAGAACGTTGGAAATGTGTCAGGAATCTTTAGCAGTGTGTTCGTAGATTACAACAATGTCTATGACAGTATCCGCAGACTAACTGATTATTAAAAAAAAAAGACTAATTTCAGCTTTATATTGATAACTTTCTATATTGTTTACTTAATTTTAGGCTACAATATTATCAATATTACTAACTTATTTCATTTGTTTAATATTTCACTAAATCTTCAAAGAGAACACTGGTATGATGATTACCTTAATAGACCTTATTCTGGCTAATAGAAGATAGTTAAGATCTGAGGTCTATGCTGATGTCTATGCTGAAAGGGCGAACAAAAGCTTACTGCACAGTCAGCAAATGCATTCAATGAAATGCAGCACATCTTAATACTGACTTAATCATGTGAGCATATGCTGACGACGAGGTTATTTTTTGTTGAAACAAGGGGATATTTTGAAGAAAAAAAACAAGTGATACTTTTTTTTAAGGTAAGAAATGAATTGTGCGCGCGTGTGTGTGTGTATATGAGGCGTGTGTGTGTGTGTGTGTGTGTGTGTGTGTGTGTGTGTGTGTGTGTGTGTGTGTGTGTGTGTGTGTGTGTGTGTGTGTGTGTGTGTGTGTGTGTGTGTGTGTGTGTGCATATGTGTTTATGCTTGAGTGTATTTGTGTATATATGTGTGTGTGAGTGTAAATATGACTTTGTGGATATGCGTGTGTGTATACATGTGTGTATGCGTGTGTATGTGTGTGTATGTGTTTGTGTATGTGAAAGCAGTAAGCAGGTGTGATGAGAGTAGGAGGTGGAGCAGGTACAACGTATACTGCAGCAGTCGCAGGAGAAGCAGCACCAAAACGACAGCTGGCTGATGCGTTTCGTCTACTCACCCACCTGTCCTCGACCCTCTGCACGCACGCACGCACGCACGCACACACGCACACTCATACACGCATACACGCACGTATGCACACAAACACATTCACATATGCATACAAACACGTGCGCAGTAATGTACACACACACACACACACACACACACACACACACACACACACACACACACACACACACACACACACACACACACACACACACACACACACACACACATACACACCTCTCATGGCGCTGTGGTTAGAGCTCTGGCTTGCCACTACGGAGGTCCGGGTTCGATCCTCGCCCGGGGCTGAAATAATATCAGTATCGCAGCGCTGAGGGGTGTTACTCCAACTCTCGTGGGCGGGGAGTTGGGGGTGTGTGTGTGTGCAAGGTCATAGCATTACCCATAGATCGGACCTACGAGCTCTGAGCTCTCTTCCAGGAGGGAAATAGCTGTCGATCACGAGTCCAACACGTGATCCAAAGACCAAGTGAATACACACACACACACGGCTCGGTGGCGGATTGGTAAAGCACTGGCCTCACAAGCCAGAGAACCGGGGTTCGATTCCCCGGTCGGGCGGAGATAAGTTGGGTTTGTCTCCTTTCACGTGTAGCCCCTGTTCACCTAGCAGCGAGTAGGTACGGGACGTTAGTCAAGGAGTTGTGACCTTGCTGTCCCGGTGTGTGGTGTGTGAGTGGTCTCAGACCTACCCAGAGATCGGCTAATAAGGAGCTCTGAGCTCACTGCCGTAGGGTGGTGTCTGGCTGTCTCGACAGAGACTGCAGCAGATCCGAGGTGAATACATACACACACACACATCCACACACATGCACACACACACACACACATGCACACACACGTACGCACGCATACACGCACACACACATGCACACACACACACATACACACACATACACACACACATACACACACACACATACACACACACACACACACACACACACACACACACACACACACACACACACACACACACACACACACACACACACACACACACACACACACACACACACACACACGTATACACACGCACACATATATACACGCGCGCACACACATAAATGACGACAAAAACTTTGTGACAAATAGTGAAATATTAAGAAAAAATGTAATACAAAGGTCAAAGGGAAGGGAGAGGAGCAGACGGAAAAGAAAGAGAAGGAACGAGAAGAAGGCGGAAGAGGTGAAAACACGTCAGCAATAAAGAGAGAGAGAGAGAGAGAGAGAGAGAGAGAGAGAGAGAGAGAGAGAGAGAGAGAGAGAGAGAGAGAGAGAGAGAGAGAGAGAGAGAGAGAGAAAGCGATCGATCGATTGATAGATAGATAGATAGATAGATAGATAGATAGATAGAGAGATAGATAGATAGATAGATAGATAGATAGATAGATAGATAGAGAGAGAGAGGGAGATAGAGAGAGGAAGATAGAGTGAGAGAGAGAGAGAGAGAGAGAGAGAGAGAGAGAGAGAGAGAGAAAGAGAGAGAGACCAAAATACCTGTTGTAATCAAACGAAGAGATAGTTTCTTCTTTTCGCTACTCTTGTTCCCTCATGACGTCACCATTGGAGCCATTCCCTTGAAGGGAGCTGTTCTTCATGAGCTGTGACCAATCATGTTCTGGCTCTTCTTCTTCCTCTTCCTCCTCTTCTTCTTCCTCCTGCTCCTCCTCTTCTTCCTCCTCTTCCTCTGTCTTTTCCTCTTCCTCTTCCTCCTCTTCGTCTTCCTCTTCCTCTTCCTTCTCCTCTTCTTTTTCTTCTTCCTTCTCCTTTTCCTCTTCCTCCTTCTTCTTCTTCTTCTTCTTCTTCTTCTTCTTCTTCTTCTTCTTCTTCTTCTTCTTCTTCTTCTTCTTCTTCTTCTTCTTCTTCTTCTTCTTCTTCTTCTTCTTCTTCTTCTTCTTCTTCTTCTTCTTCTTCTTCTTCTTCTTCTTCTTCTTCTTCTTCTTCTTCTTCTTCTTCTTCTTCTTCTTCTTCTTCTTCTTCTTCTTCTTCTTCTTCTTCTTCTTCTTCTTCTTCTTCTTCTTCTTCTTCCTTCTTCTTCTTCTTCTTCTTCTTCTTCTTCTTCTTCTTCTTCTTCTTCTTCTTCTTCTTCTTCTTCTTCTTCTTCTTCTTCTTCTTCTTTACATATTACCAGGGACCAAAGACAAGCACGTTACTTATAGTAGTCCTGCAAGATGGACGTCTATGAGAATCATCTCCCTACCGACTTTCTTCGGAATCCGCTAATTTCCCCACCTCCATCAAGTGGTGCAGCCCCGAAAGGCTGGCACTCGGTGTCCGGACAGGACCAAAGATTAGGAAAACTTTCCTATGGACCAATTGGTCGGTTCTTGTTTTGCTTTTAGGTGAGATGTTGTACAAAGATAACACGCCAGCAACCCTAGATGTCCTAGTACATAAGGCATAGGTGCCGGATTTGACTACTGCTGAGAAGCATCTGGTACACATCCCTTAACTAATGGAATTCTTCAACTTGGAGTCCTCAAAGGGGAGTCTTCAATGGTAAATCCTCAACGGGGAGTCCTGAACGGGGATCCCTCAACAGGGAGTCTTGAACGGGGAGTCCTCAACGGGGAGTCCTCAACCGGGAATCCTCAAAGGAGATTCCTCAACGGGGATTCCTCAAAAGGGAGCTCTCAATGGTAATTCCTCAACATGGATTCCTCAACGGGGAGTCCTCAACATGGAGTTCATAATAAATATTCCTCAATGGGGAGTCCTCAACGGTAATTCCTCAACAGGGATTCCTCAATGAGGAGTCCTCAACGGGAAGTCCTCAACGGGGAGTCCTCAAAGGGGAGTCATTAACAGGGAGTCCTCAAGGGGGATTCCTAGGTGGTGAGTCCTCAACGGGGAGTCCTTAAAGGGGAGTCCTCAACAGGGAGTCCATAATGAAGATTCCTCAACGGGG
>NC_134816.1:30726266-30728766 GCF_046742065.1 Oratosquilla oratoria | reverse complement strand
AAGATGAAGGAAGGAGACTGGAGAGGAGGAAGGTGGGATGGGGGGAGGGGGGAGGGGAGGGGGGAAGGAGGAGGGGGAGGGGGAAAGGGTGGAGGGGGACAAGAAGGGGCAGAGGGAGGACGGGAGGAGGGTGGAGGAGGGCTGGTGCAAAAAGGGTGAGGAGGAGGGGGGAGGAGGAGGAGGAGGAGGAGGAGGGGTAATACGTTGGAGAATATACCCCTACAGGAAGAAGCGGTGGCAAGGGGAAGAACTGGGGGGAGGAGGGTTCAAGAGGAGGAGGAAGAGGAGGAGGAGGAGGTGGAGGAGGAGGAGGAGGAGGAGGTGGAGCAACAGAGCAAAAGCAGGAGGAGGAGGAGCAGCAGCGTCAATAGATGTTAGATGAGGAGGAGGAGGAGGAGGAGTAGGAGGAGGAGAAGGGGAGGAGGGTGAGGAGGAAGAGAAGGGTGAGGAGGGTGGGGAGGAGGAGAAGGAGGAGGAGAAGGGGGAGGAGGGGAGGAGGGTGGGGAGGAGGAGAAGGAGGAGAAGGGGAAGGAGGGGGAGGAGAAGGAGGAGGAAGAAGAAGCTAAAAAGGAAAGGTTAGAGAGAGAGAGAGAGAGAGAGAGAGAGAGAGAGAGAGAGAGAGAGAGAGAGAGAGAGAGAGAGAGAGAGAGAGAGAGAGAGAGAGAGAGAGAGAGAGAGAGAGAAAGAAAGAAAGAAAGAAAGAAAGAAAGAAAGAAAGAAAGAAAGAAAAGAGAGAGAGAGAGAGAGAGAGAGAGAGAGAGAGAGAGAGAGAGAGAGAGAGAGAAGGACGGGATAAGAGAGAAGAAAATGAAAAAAAGAGAGAAGAAAGAGAAATGACGGAAGAGAAGATACAAAAGAGAGTGGGGGTAGGTGAATGAGGGAAAAAGGAAAGAGAGGAGGAGAGAGGGCGGGAAAGAGAGAGAGATATAGAGGAAAGGACGGAGTGAAGAGGGTAAGATAAAGGGAACGAACGAAGGAGACAAGGAGGAAAAAGAGGAGGAGAGAGAGGAGGAAGGAAAGAGAGAAGAGAGGAGGAATGAGGAATAAAGATAGGAAAGTGGAAAGACAGTGTAAGAGAGGGAGGGAATGTAAAGAGGAGGGAGAAGGAGGGAGAGATGAAGGGAGTGAAGGAGGGAAGAGAGAGAGAATAAGAGGAGAAAAGAGAGAAGAAGGGAAGGAGAAAAGAGAGGAAAGACAGTGAAAGAGAGAAAGGGAAGGAAAGAGAAGAGGAGGAGGAAGGAGTGAGGATAGAGGGAGGTGAGATAGGGAGCGAAGGAGGAAGGGAGTGAGGGAGAGAAGGAGGGAGGGAGAAGGAGCGATGGAAGTAGTGAAGGAGGAAGGGAGAAGGGGCGATGGAGGGAGTGAAGGAGG
Source organism: Oratosquilla oratoria (assembly GCF_046742065.1). Lineage (NCBI taxonomy): Eukaryota > Metazoa > Arthropoda > Malacostraca > Stomatopoda > Squillidae > Oratosquilla > Oratosquilla oratoria. The sequence goes on along the minus strand of NC_134816.1, from coordinate 30,727,395 downwards.
AAGGATGAAGGAGGGAGAGAGTGAAGGAGTGAGGGAGAAAGAGCGATGGAGGGAGGGAAGGAGGGAGGATGGAGGAGGGAGAAAGTGAAGGAGAGAGGGGGAAGGAGCGATGGAAGGAGTGAAGGAGGGAGGAGGGAGGAGGGAGAGAGTGAAGGAGGGAGGGAGAAGGAGCGATGGAGGGGGTGAAGGAGTGAAAGAGGAAGGGAGGAGGGAGTGAAGGAGTGAGGGAGGAGGGAGAGAGGGAGATAGGGATGAAGGGAGATAGGGAGCGAAGGAGGAAGGGATAGAGGGAGTAAAGGAGTGTGGAAGAAGGAGCGATGGAGGGAGTGAAGGAGGGAGGAGGGAGGGAGGAGGGAGGAGGGAAAAGGGAAGAGGGAAGAGGGAGGAGGGAGGAGGGAGGAGGGCGGAGGGAGGGAGCTGATGGAGGAGGGAGGAGGGAAGAGGGAGGAGGGAGGAGGGCGGAGGGAGGGAGCTGAGGGAGGAGGGAAGAGGGAAGAGGGAAGAGGGAGGAGGGAGGAGGGAGGAGGGCGGAGGGAGGGAGCTGAGGGAGGAGGGAGGAGGGAAGAGGGAAGAGGGAGGAGGGAAGAGGTAGGAGGGCGGAGGGAGGGAGCTGAGGGAGGAGGTGCTGCTGCTGCGGTAATTGCGGTTGTGGTAATGACCGTCGTGTGCTTCCCAGATGGCGCACGTGCCGCCGCCAGCACCGCCACCGCCGCCGCCGCCGCCACCGCCGCGGTTCCGCCATTCTGCTGCCTCCCGAGACGTTCGATCCAGAATACTACTGTCACTATAAGATTATTTCGGTCACTATATACACAATACTTGCTCACAATCTTTTCGTATTCCGTACCATGTCACCATAGCCTCATCTCGAACTCCATATGCACAATACATGTATCACAATCACTGTAAATTATCACAATAACATCATCTCGGTCTGTCTCTGCACCATATTGATCCCAATTCTCCTCACTATCTTCTGTCTCCATATCACCATAAGATCTTCTTTAGTTACCATACTGAAGACTTACCATCGTTCTGATTTACGATCGTATTCTTAATTTACCATCGTAACGACCTTCTGGGGTCGTGGTCTGCCAACTCTGTCTGCTCCTTCTTAACTGCGACATCA
>NC_134816.1:30718766-30721266 GCF_046742065.1 Oratosquilla oratoria | reverse complement strand
GTGGCACCGTGACGCGACTGGAGAAGACATCATTACACCTCAACTCGCGAATAACACGCAAGGGTCTAATAGGTCGAGTATTAAATCAAGTGCTGACGGTTTCGGCCGCAGGAAGGCGTCCGCTGGACACCTGTTGTGTGCGCCCCCGATTCAAGACTCAAGTTTGTTATGCGCACGCGCTGTCAGGGCGCTCGGAACGCAACAGTTGCGGAGTGACTACGCACATCTCGCGACAGATGGCGTTTCAGCAAGTAAGTGACATGTCGTTCCAGGTGCCATAAAATCAGTTGAGTTCATCTCGTTTGTTGTGTTCAGCTTTTGTTGGTTGTTGTTATTACTTCGTTCGGAGAATTTCTTGAAAATAAAGAGATTACCTGGCCATTTCCTCTACTTCTCTCTCTCTCTCTCTCTCTCTCTCTCTCTCTCTCTCTCTCTCTCTCTCTCTCTCTCTCTCTCTCTCTCTCTCTCTCTCTCTCTCTCTCTCTCTCTCTCTCTCTCTCTCTCTCTCTCTCTCTCTCTCTCTCTCTCTCTCTCTCTCTCTCTCTCTCTCTCTCTCTCTCTCTCTCTCTCTCTCTTTCTCTAATAACTGCTACTTTGAGACAGTACTTGTATGTACAAGAGTAGAATATTATTGTCTCATTCATAGTTTTCTTGTACCTAATGACCCCTGTGGTACTCCACTTACTACGTCGCAGACTCTTCATGAGCACCTTACTACCTACTCAAACTCCCGAAAGATGGGAGAGAGAAAGAGATAAAAAAAGAAGAGAAAAAGAGAGAAAGTCCTGCAAGGACGTGCGTCATCCTAGGATGAGGAGAAGCCTAAAGACTTGAAAAGCGAGACACCTTGAGGGGAGGGAAGCATTTCTTGAGGTGAAGTTAAAGTCTTAAAGAAGCTTCTGTCTTTTGGGACAATTTTGAGCCGAAGAAGTGGAGTTGTAGAATTTGGAAAAGAGAGATCGAAAGAGGACAGACAGCAGACCAAAGGGAAAGTAAAAGTTAAAAGTGACTATACATTTTTTTTTTTTTTTTTTTTTTTTTTTTGAGTGGAGATGAGTCTTCGAACATAAAATGATACTACGTGTCTCTTATCCATAGAGACGTCAGTAAGTTCCTTAATGTATTCACTGCATACAACCTCTGGAATCAGTAGCTTACCCCCAGACGCGTCAGGAGGAAATGCCATCAGAGCATACCCAAGTGATGCGAAAGGAGTAAGGCGTTTCCTGGCGTACGCTCCCAATTGATGACGACGACGACGATGATGATGATGATGACCCGAGCGTTGGCTTCGTCAGCCACATGGTTGGCGGAATTAACGATACGTTCGGCTTCACGAGCTCGACGTCAGAGCGATTTCGTGGCGGCGTCTCTGAGTCGCCAGGGGAGGCGGGCCCGGGACTCGGACCGTGATAGGAGGGAACCACGGTCCACTTTCCGCAATGAAGCGTGTTATGACTACACATTAGCTCAGTTCGTAAATGAAAACTTTCCCCCCAAAATGGGAAGAAAAAACAAGAAGAAAAAATATCCCTACAAGAGTCTTGAATGCTAGCGTTGAATACAGATATACTGTATATGTATATATATATATATATATATATATATATATATATATATATATATATATATATATATATATATATATCACAAAGTTATGTCGTAGCACATTTGTAAAATAATACTGATGACCCACTTTCGGAGAAGAATAAGCGAAAGTATAAAGATCTGTATATTTCGATCACTAACTGTGATCCTCTTCAGCAGATGAAGATCACAGTTAGTGATCGAAATATACAGATCTTCATACTTTCGCATATTCTTATGGGTCATCAGTAATATATATATATATATATATATATATATATATATATATATATATATATGTATATATATATGTATATATGTATATATATATATATATATATGTATATATGTATATATATATATATATATATCCACTGGAGAGGTAAGGAAGTATATTCCCTTGTATACACGTAGAATCAAAGACGAGAGCATTATTGCAGTTGTTGATATTTATTTTTATGCTTTCTAAAGTTCTAATTAACTTTCTTGCATGAGGGGGATGATTAAATTCCAAATCACCTAATGTATCCATGTATTATCGACGTTTCGTCTTCAGGGGACATCGTCAGGAATTACAACTGTGATAATAGTTATACAATGGTAAATTCATCTATGTTAGAAAAAAATATGTCATTTTTATTTATGATCTTTTATTACAGATGTAATCTCTGATCATGTCCCCTTGAGGATGAAACGGCGATGATATAGATGATCTGGTGATTGCTCACACCCTTAATGCAAGAAAGTAAATTAGAACTTTAGAAAACATAAAAAGTCAACTGTTGCAATAATGCTGTCGTCTTTAATTTTACATGTATGTACATACATATACACATACATATACATACACACACACACACACACACACACACACACACACACACACACACACACACACACACACACACACACA
>NC_134816.1:30706266-30711266 GCF_046742065.1 Oratosquilla oratoria | reverse complement strand
AGAGGAGGAGGAGGAGGAGGAGGAGGAGGAGGAGAAGGGGAGGAGGAGGAAGGGAAGGAGGAGGAGAAGGGGAGGAGGAGGAGGAGGAGGAGGAAGGGGAGGAGGAGGAGAAGAGGAGGAGGAGGAAGGGAAGGAAAACGAACCAAGAGCCCTTTGCGACGTCAGCGTTGCAAGACTTCCTGTATGGGTTCTGCACTTGTCACGTGGTTGACATCATTTGAGCAAATGTTTTCATTACTTTTAAATACTTAAGGTCTGTATCGTTTTCATAAATGAATATCAAGTAGCCACTGGGGTTCAATGTTCTTAGTAGAACAAGAACACAGGAGAAGATTCTGAAGTAAAATACAAGAACAGGAACATGTGATACTTGAAGAAGGATTTGATCAAGGAACTTGAGAAACGTCGGTCAAATGATTTATGCATATATCTTTGATACAGCAGCTTCCCGTTGCAGCCAGCTGGAAATTAAGGAAGATCTAAAAAGGATTACAAAGGCGGAGCATGCCGACAGGAGACCTTTTGGTCCATAACTAGGTCGGATGCGAAAAAATATATATAATGATGATAAATAAATTAAAATGAATAAATAAAAATTATAATAATGTAAATATTAATAAATAAAATCAATAAACAAGTAGGAATAGTTAAATGATAAACAAACATGTAAATAGTAGATAATAATAAATTGACAGATAAATGGTAATAAATGAAAATCAAGCAAAAAATAAACAAACTGACAAATAATAACAAACAAATAAACAAATAATATAAAATAAATGATGAAGAGGTAAGTATCTCGAACAGCAAAACATAACCTTCACACTTCAACAGATTCTCCCCAAAGTCTTTTTGAATTAAGAGTCTGTCAGTGGGATAACGAGTATTTCGTGCAGTAGGATAAAATACATTCGGTGGTATTCTTAAAAATAATTCTTTCCTTAAATAAATCTTATATAAATCCTTGGAGGGAAAATATGTATATATATATAAGGAAGGATTTTTTTTAAAGAATACCACCGTAAGAATCTTACGGTAGTAGTCTTAAAGAAAAGCTCTTTCCTTATCCCTTATATAAATCTTTCCCTTCCAAGGATTTATGTAAGATTCATATAAGGATTTTTTTTTCTTTTTTTTTCTTTTTTTAAGAATACCACTGATTGGCTTGCAGGACCCATCCTGCCCTTACCATTGCCCCAGTAGCTACCAATAGGTCTCCCAGATGCCGAAACGAAAAGTGGGGTTATTTAAAAAAAAAAAAAAATCCAGAAAGAAATTGAAAGTTTTGTGGTGACGACTGAAATTTAGATTTGTTAGTCTAACGCGGCCTATAGACCCGGTTGTGCCTAGGTGCCTACACCAGGGGGCGCGTAGCGGCGGAGGTCGTTACATTTGCCCTGTTATGCGTTTGCACTGCTGGAGCAAGTAGCAGTCTTTGCTGGAAATCAGAGAGAAGTGTGAGACTCGAACCCACAACTAAACGAATGCGAGTCTGTAATGTTTCCGATTACGTCACCAGAGAGCTACATATAACACATAACTAAGGAAATGAATAGCTAAGGCAAGTGGCAGTCACCGATAACCCTAAGGAACCATTCTCATACCTCTATAATCACAAGGTGGCGACATCGGAAACATACTGGTCTCGTATTCACTTAGTCCCGGGTTCGAATCCCGCACTCCTCTCCAATTCCCAGCAGTGACTGTCAGTTACCTGCCCCAGCAGTCCCCAAAGCTCATAGGGTAAAGCTAACGCCTTCGGGAACAACTACTCAGCGCCTCCTGGCGTGGTGTCCTCATCTGTGTTTATGAGGCGAGGGCGAAACCTGCCGAGCCACTCAGCCGCCAAGTAATAATGAATGGACATGGCTCCGCTATCAGCGTTTCTGTCGACAGTTCTGATGACGTCATCGTCTCGCGTCCGGCCGCGTAATCCGACCCATAAGAGCATTACGCGGTTCTTAATACGCTTAGGCGCCACCGTGCGCGTGGCCCTCCGTTATATGGGAGCGTAAATACGCAACTTCTTCGTCTTACACGCGTCGACCCATACACTACACTCCCTCATTCATGCATATTTACACACACAAATACCTACACACACACACACACACACACACACACACACACACACACACGCAAACACACATACACACACATACACGACTCGGTGGCGCGGTTGATAGAGTACTAGACTGTTGGTACGGTGGTGCCAGCGGTACCTGGTTCGAATCCTGCCCAGGGCTGAAAATATTTCAGTATCGCTGCTCTTCGACTCGTTACTCCAACTCTCGTGGGCGGGGAGTTGGGTGTGTGTGTGCGTGTGAGCCCATAGCATTACCCATAGATCGGTCATACGAGCTCTGAGCTCTCTTTCGGGAGGGAAATAGCTGTCGATCACGAGTCCAACACGTGATCCAAAGACCAAGTGAATACACACACACACACACACACACACACACACACACACGCCAAGGCTGAAATAATTTCAGTATCGCTGCACTGCGAGTCGTTGCTCCAACTCTCGTGGGCGGGGAGTTGGGTGTGTGTACATTACCAAGATCGGCCATATATGAGGTCTGAGCTCTCTTCCGGGAGGGATATAGCTGTCGATCATGAGTCCAACACGTGATCCAAGACCATGGGGAATCATACACATACATACACACACACACACGCACACACACACATTCACACACACACACACACACACACACACACACACACACACACACACACACACACACACACACACACACACACACACACACATAGAAACATAGATGAAAAGAAAATGAATAAGTTAATTAATCAGTAAGAATAAATAAACAAATAAAATTTTGATTAAAAAGACTGATTAACGAATTCATCATTTAACAGTAATTATCAATCAAACATGTGAATAGATAAGAAATAAATGATTTTTTTTTTCTCAAACGGTTGACTTTGCAATGGTATAAAGTTATATTTTCGCGTGAAAACAGTTTGTTAACCTTTGTTTAACTTTGGTTTCTTTGGTTTCTTTCAGGAATTTACCTTTTATGGCCACAGAGAGCAGGATGCCTAGTCCCATCCTCCGTCCCGTTTTAATCTCCTTTTACGACCCAAGTGGGAACACTCGGTGGCAGTATTCTTTTTCCCCCACCAGAAGGAGCCAAGGAGGGAAGTTTGGTGAATGGGAGTGGAATGGTTGGGAGTGGAATTATACCCTTTAATTTTGGCTACCCCCCTGATAAGGGGAAAAAAGCCCTTGGTATATGTCTGTATGTTCCTTTGTCCAGCAACTTCTTCCATCACCGATTCACCTTTGTCTCGAGTTCCCTGATGCCTTTGTTGTCCTTGAAAATAAATAAAGAATCTATGCTTTCGTTGCACTCGCTGCTTCCGTCAGTCATGTTCCAGTGTAATTGCTTGTGATGTTTCATTGTTCCCGGGGGAATATTCCTCGAAAATCATCCCAAGTGACTTTGGGGTCCTTTGACTGCATATTGCATGGTATGTTGCAAATTTGCACGCAGTCATTAATTATATTAATTAGGTTCATAGTGACCTTGGTCATTGTTGCATCTGCCACGACCGTCGTTTCTCTCTTTTTGTTTCTGTCCTATTTTTGTTTTGTTTCTTCCTTTAGCACTACTGTTTTCTTAATTTATTCAAATTTTATCAATATTATTACTATTATCATTATCGTTATTATTATTGTTATTAATACCATTATCATTGTTATTGTTGTTATCATTATCATTATTGTTGTTATTACTATAATTATTATTATTGTTATTGTTATCATTATCATTATCAGCAGTGATGTACCTACCCCAACAGTCCTCTGAAGGGCATAATCGGGCAAAGGTGACGGCTTCGGCCGCAGTTACTCAGCGTCTCCTGGCGTAGGCTCCTAACATATCATTATTGTCATTATCATTGTTATTTTAGTAATATGTCCATCAACTTATATATACATACCTATTTAATCTATTTACCTACCTATTTCCATTCCCCCGGCCATATTTCCAAACAGGGCAAAATGGGATTCTTGACTGAAAGCGAGTGTTGTATACATTTTTTTTTTTTTTTTTTTTTTTTTTCAGATTCGGTTGTGCTCTCTTAAAGGGCAACGGGTGGAGAGACAAAGGGACTGAATATGCTCCAGCCACCCTACAGTGCGTCAGCCACGTCAGTGGAAGAAAATCAATTTCAGATCCGTTAGAACTACAGTACACCAGAGAGGCTCATCCCACTCCATCGTCATCATTGCTCGGGACTACACAGGCAGCTCCTGTATCGATCGAGCCCAGCGCCCTGGTCCTCAGCTGAATGAAGTAGCTTGAAGAACGAATTCTCAATCTGAGGGCCATGGAATCCTGTGGACCCATAGAGTTTACCAGTGGGGGATACAGACTAAAAGCTAGTGGTATTTATGAAAACCTACTTATTCATATTCACTATTGAAATGGTCTTCTCCTGAAGGTTAAAGAACAGTAATACATAAGAAGGGAGTACATTGGAAAGAGGATTGAGGACCCCTGCCCTGGAGGATAAAAAAAAATCGATAAAGGACATTTAACATTGCAGAAGAGACTAGCTCGTCCAGTCATCCCTTTGTTTTAGTCTGGGCTCCTACATGCGTTTTTAGCTAACTCCCTTACATTCCCATCATCAACGAAAAGGTTATAAATTTTTCCAATCAATCCCCTTACTTATCGGATGGTACTTTTCTTGTTCTACTTTGCCTGCCGTCGGGGGATTTTATTCATCTCAATTGTCCTTTAGTAGCGAATATGGGAAGGTTGTTATGGTCGATGGGGTAGCTTACGCAGTTCGCGTCATGAATTGGGAGGTGTCCGTATTGTTTAATGTAGCTTCTGTAACTGACGGATTTGTCAGGAAAAGCCCTATGGAAGGGCAAAGCTTTTATTAATACAAAATGTTTCCTTTTTGAGCTTTATCTGTGTATTCGATAAGGTTCGAATGTGCAAAACGTTCTTGTACTAATAAAA
>NC_134816.1:30691266-30696266 GCF_046742065.1 Oratosquilla oratoria | reverse complement strand
AAACCTAGAGGGTCTCAAAACAGACACATCACTGGAGAAGGGGGAACAAGCTAGTTAATTTCATCTTCCAAGACCTATATGAAAGGCAAGGAAATTACTGTGCCAAACAACTGCGATCTTACTTGCAAAAGCTAAACTTAAACCTAGAGGGTCTCAAAAAAAAAAAAAAATATCATAGCCCGGATAAACGATATTGACACAGACATCTGGAAAGCTGAGCTGGCAAGTAAACACTTCTTATCACATTACAGGCAATTAAAAAAAGAAATAAGAACGGGAGAAGAAATTTATGAAAATAACCCTAAACTCTGCCATTCTATACCTTGCCAGGACAAACATCCAGAAACTAAATTGGAAAAACCGTCACATCAACCAAAACACAAATTGTCCATACCGTCGGAGTGAAGAAAACCTTGAGCATTTCTTACTAGAGTGCAACGAATTATCATCGATCAAAATCCGAAACAAACTGCTCCAACAACTCTACCCGGAAGACAATGACGAGATCCTTAAGAAACCGTTACTGTTTGATGCTGAGGCAGAAAACCTGGAAGCGAACCGCCAATATATAACTTCTGGAAATACAGAGAAATCAAAGTCCGAAACTAAATGAAGCAAAACACAAAAAGGACTACTACTACTACTACTACTACTACTACTACTACTACTGCTGCTGCTGCTGCTGCTGCTGCTGCTGCTGCTGCTGCTGCTGCTGCTGCTGCTAGTACTACTACTACTTTTTCATATTTAACACGACCTCCATCCTCGTGGAACTGTGTGGTGGAAGCAGCAGGATCTGTCTCCCACAGACACAGTTCATTGGCCCACCTACTACTACTACTACTTCTACTACTACTAGCAGAGTTGTAGATGGGATCACTCTTCGGCACTGGCTATTGGGCAGTCCTCTAAGGCCTTATCGATGGAGTGGGCAAAGCGCTCGCAAAACACTGGTACTGACGTCCTGGCAACGCTGATACGTGGTCGTCCTCTCTGCTTTGAACGGTAGATTCGTTTGGAATAAAGGTGGATTTTGCTACCAACCAAAGAGTTGTCGATGTCTCAATCAATGCTATGGAAGCTGTGAGTAATAAGGACACAGTTCAGTGATGATCTTCGAATGATGGCGAGGTCAATCTGGTGTCAGTGACGAGATCTGGGATGCCCCCACTCTGTGGATTAAGTTGGTGGAGAAGAACGTGTTAGTTATGAAGAGATTGAAGTAAGAGCATAATTGTAGAAGGCTCTGTCCGTTCTCGTTGAACTTGCCAGTGCCGAAGTGTCCATTACAGTCAGGTAAGGACTCTTGATCGGATCCCTCTTGGGCGTTGAAATCTCCAAACAAGAGCAGGTGTTTCGTTTCAGGGATTGTTCTGATGGTCGACTCAAGCTCATCGTAAAATTTATCCTTGGTCTCGGCAGAAGAGCAAAGAGTAAGAGGCTAGATGCCCAGGATGTTCGTTAGGCCCAAGGGAGTTTAGAGGCGAAGATAGAGAATGCAGGCTGCTCCTTTGGATGGTAGTTCTATGGGCGACGGTAGAGCGTTTCTCACTGTGAAGTCCACGCCATACAGTCGAGGTTCTTCTGATTACCTTCTCTGCCAGAAGAACGTGAAGTCAACGTCACTGAAGCTGTCGTCTGAAAGGAGTCTGGTCTCCTACAATGCGGCGATATCGATGTTGAGCCTCTTGAATTCTCGGTTGATGACAACTGTTTTTCTGGAATCCTCAACCTGCTGTAGATCGTCGGAGAGCGCAGGGCATGTTGTCCTGAGATTCCGGCTTGCTAGGCGCAAGATATTCTTTCTTTGATATTTGCCTGGTGACCAATTTAAGGTCTGCTTGTCAGTTTTGCTTAAGCTTCAAGCATCAAGTGAAGCAAGCAGACTGTGGCGGGTCAGCACCAAACTGGCTAGGAGTTATCCATCTTGAGAAAGACGGTAGTTGACTAATAGGACACGATGATCCCTTCCTCCTTCGGATACAACTCGTAACACCCGGACCTATGCCAATCGGTCCGGATTTATAACTCGTAACTGCTACCTCCCATGTTGTTTCTGCCGCTGAGAACAGCGACAAGGAAGCAATCTCTCCAGGGCGCTGAAGTGACCTCGTCAGAACGTAAGCCTGGGCGATGTGTATGCAGATCCTGGGATACCCAGTAGATAGGTTCTCCTCTCGGCCTTCTCGATGTTGACCAAAGGAAAGCGAATCAGTACATTTGGCATCGGCTTGGCTCCAGGAGCTGCTGGGAGGAAACCGTCGATGACAATCCAACCACCTTAGGGGTTCCACTCCGGATTTCACCTCGAGGTTTACTTCGGAAGCCTCTCCTATGATAGGATAGAGCCGGAAGGCGGCGCCTTAGATCTAATTACATATTCTGATATCAATCCCCTAAACTAGGTGGTATGTTTGATAAAAATCATATATCTAATGCCAGGTTTACATATCCTAATATTAATCTCCTTATTTTTTTGTCGTGTGGTTGTTATGATTTCATATATCAAACGCAAGATTACTATATTCAGCCAAAGGTTCCTCTCAGAGAGGAATTTATACTTGAAACTGAGCTCGTAATTCATATGTTTAAATTCTGAGTTCGTAAGTACAGATCACCTGCCCCAAGTGGCTAACAGAACCCTGACATTTCGATGTCTGAATCAAGTTATTTGGAAAAGTTTTGATGAAGTGGACCATTACAGACACTCGTGCAAAATAATGTATACACTTAAGAATATTTGCATATGTACACATACACACACGCACACACACACACACACACACACACACACACACACACACACACACACACACACACACACACAAACACACACACGCACACATATATATATATATATACATATGTATATATATATATATATATATATATATATAAACATATACAATACATGTATACATACACACACACATACATGAGGGGGCGACCAAGGATGAAATGAATGGATGGCGTAAAAGGGGCATTGTGAAAGAGGGGAATGCCTGTTGAGGAAGGAAGGGAGAGGACAGAAAATATGGGTGAGTAAAGAATGGCTGTATATGGATGATGCTGTGATGCATGAAAGGGAGTTGGTGGAGGATGGGGGTGAGGAAGTATGTGTGAATGATATTTAGACGCAACCCGAAGGGATTTCTCCCCTTTTTTTTCTTTTATGCATGAGGGGACGAAGAGGGTGTGGGGTCGCCGAATAAATGAAGCGGCTTTGCTGTGGATGTGCTGTGTCTTGCTACATTGCTTCTGACCCAGGACAGTGGGCGAGATGCAGGGGTGACCCGTCATCCAGGAGGAGCCAAGAAAAGAGGTAGGGAGGGGTAGTGGAGTGGGTGTGGAGTATGTGGAGGTGAAATGGGTGGGAGTGGATTTATGCCTTTGATTTTAGTTACTTCCCTTGTAAAGGGGAAAAAGCCACTGGTATATGCATGTATATATGTATGTAAACCAACACACACACACACACACACACACACACACACACACACACACACACACACACTTATATATATACATATATATATATATATATATATATATATATATATATATATATATATGTATGTATATTGGTATAAATGGGCAGTAACTTCCACTGTCTTCTTAGTGATTTTCTCAATTTTTCGAATGGATTATCTATAACTCAATTGGAGGTTCAACACGAGGTCTCCGAGATCCATGGTGCTATTAGGAAAAGGAACATTACACAAATATAAAAAAATCTTTCGGTTGACTCATAGAATCATCAACAGGGAAGTAAAAATGAATTTAATGATTAGTATCTAAATATAAGTTTATGATGATACTAGGTTGAAGCTGTGTATCTGTCCTTGGTCACGGAAAAAGCTGAACGGTCACTGTTACTATACAGCATAGCTGTGTCGCTGTAAAATGCTAACTGTGTCGGTCTGTATATTAATTATTGGGGTGTATTGTGAGATGTGGACTCTAAAATGTGTAGTTTCCTATGCTTGTTACACTGTTCAAGTTTTTTTTTGTGTTGTGTTGTTGACTAAATCCTGCTTTGTAGGAGTTTCATTATGTGCTTGTATTATGTGTTTGCATATGCTTCCTTCACAGGCAAACATTGAGTCTCTTGCTCACAGAGATAGTGGTAACACCAATGTACGAAGCATTGGGGAGAAGTTTGCGACCTTCTTCCGGACAAGTGAACTGGTACACTACATTGATCTAGAGCAGAGGTGGGGAACCTGCGGCCTTCCGGGCCATCAAGTGCGGCCTTCTGCGGCCTTTGATATACATATTATTTTTTTTAAAAGACCTTGAATATTTTTTAAGTCTGTAATCATTATACACCTGAAACTTATAATATACACCACACACATAGATGAAAGCAAAGTTAACCGTGTTCAGTGATGTCACTCCCTAAAAAGGGATAGAATAATTTAAAAAAAAAAATTGTTCAGTGCGGCCTCTATGTGGGACGATGAATTGTAAGGTGGCCTTCATGCACAAAAAGGTTCCCCACCCCTGATCTAGAGCAGTGTTTCCTAGCTCCGGGGTAAATTACCCCAGTGGAGTAATGGACCCATATTTTTGGGGTAATGGATGTTCTGTGTGAGAAGAGGTAGCCTGACCAAGTCAATCAGTTTATGATGGTTGATGTTGATATACATAAAAGTGGATAAGTTTACATTTGTGTTGGATCCTTAAATATATACAGCCAATAGCGGGCTATATAGCCCATGCAGCTCATCAGGTGACAGCGAAAAAAAAAATCCGATATTACCGGGTATATGTTCAATGGAGGCAATTGATAACTGCGAAATTGAATTTTGGGGTAATCATTTCGAAAAGGTTGGGAAACACTGGTCTAGAGAGTGATGTCTTTAGTCAAGTTCTTTTTCAAGATAAGACTGGAGAGTTTTGTATTTTGAGTTATATGGTGAGGGACAAATTTTTGTGTGAGTTGGCGTATCTAATGTTACGTAGTCATTTCTTTCAGAATATTCGTCTGTTTTGTACGC
>NC_134816.1:30613766-30653766 GCF_046742065.1 Oratosquilla oratoria | reverse complement strand
CAACCACAACCACAACCACAACCACAACCACAACCACAACCACAACCACAACCACAACAACAACCACAACCACAACCATCACTACCTCCAATGCCCTTCCCTCATGATCTGCCAACGCTTTCTACTTCGCTACTCCATCAGCAGGTTGGCTTTCAGCGCCTGACAAGAGGCTCCCTCCAGGCGCCAGTGACCTCGGGCCGACCTCGACTGATCCCAGACCAGATGACGTAAGAGAAGTCAGGCCAGGTCACGGGTGACGAAGGGAAAGGTCACGCAGGTCAACCTTCCTCTGGCCCGTGAACTTTACACAGGCGTTCGTGCACACATGCACACGCACGCGCGCGCGCACACACACACACACACACACACACACACACACACACACACACACACACACACACACACACACAGAAAGAGAGAGAGAGAGAGAGAGAGAGAGAGAGAGAGAGAGAGAGAGAGAGAGAGAGAGAGAGAGAGTTGGGTGCTCAGACGTACATGTGAGGGTGAGACGAAGATGTCGATATTTATGTGGATGAGGGTGTGGATGAGAATGATGGTGAGGATGACATTCACCGTGAGGATGAAAGTGTAGGTGATGGTGAGATTGAGGGTGAGGGGTGAGGATAAATCTGAGGCTGAATGTAAGAGTCGGGGTGAGGATGAAAGTGAGGGTAATGAAGATGAGCCTGAGGATTTGATTGATGGTGAGGGTGAGGATGAGGATGAGGATGAGAGGGACAATAAGGATTTGATCAATGAGGATGAAAATGACTGTGAGGATGAGGATGAGGGTGAGTGTGATTAGAGTGAGTCTGGGGATCTGATTGAGGATGAGAATGAGAATGAGAGGGACAATAAGGATTTGATCAATGAGGATGAAATTTATTATGAGGATGAGTGTGAGCGTAAGGGTATTGCTGAGGATGAAGGCGATAGATTGAGAATGTGGTTGAAGATTCATTGAATCATATCTTATCGCATCAGTGACTCACTTTGAGAATCACTGCAGGTAAGAGTAAGGATCAAGATCAATGCAAGATTGATCTTAAGTGAATCTTTGTGGGTCCGAGCCGGAACCTGTCCCTGTTAACAATGTCCTACATTTGTTTACGTCTGTCACAGGTCAATTTTATTCCGCTCAGAGGCTGACCTAGACTCGTTAGGGGTTGACCTAGTCTCGTTAGGGGCTGACCTAGACTCGTTAGGGGCTGGCCTAGACTCGTTAGGGGCTGACCTAGTCTCGTTAGGGGCTGACCTAGACTCGTTAGGGGCTGACATAGTCTTGTTAGGGGCTGACCTAGACTTGTTAGGGGCTGAGTTAGTCTCGTTAGGGGCTGACCTAGACTAGTTAGGGGTTGACCTAGTCTTGTTAGGAGCTGACCTAGTTTCGTTAGGGGCTAATCTAGACTCATTAGGGGCAGACCTAGACTCGTTAGGGGCTGACCTAGTCTCGATAGGGGCTGACCTAGTCTCGTTAGGGGCTGACCTAGACTCGTTAGGGGCTGACCTAGTCTCGTTAGGGGCTGACCTAGTCTCGTCAGGGTCTGACCTAGACGTTAGGGGCTGACCTAGTCTCGTTAGGGGCTGACCTAGTCTCGTTAGGGGCTGACCTAGACTCGTTAGGGGCCGACCTAGACATGTTAGGGGCTGAGTTAGTCTCGTTAGGGGCTGACCTAGTTTCGTTAGGGGCTGACCTAGTCTCGTCAGGGTCTGACCTAGACGTTAGGGGCTGACCTAGTCTCGTTAGGGGCTGACCTAGTCTCGTTAGTGGCTGACCTAGTCTCGTTAGGGGACGACCTAGTCTGGTTAGGGGCTGACCTAGACTTGTTAGAGGTTGTCATAGACTCTGTAGGGGCTGACCTAGACTCGTTAGGGGCTGACCTAGTCTCGTTAGGGGCTGACCTAGACTCGTTAGGGGCTGACCTAGACTCGTTAGGGGCTGACCAATTCTCGTTAGGGGCTGGCCTACACCCGTTAGAGGCTGACCTGTTTTCGTTAGGGGATGACCTAGACTCTTTAGGGGCTGATCTATTCTCGTTAGGGGCTGACCTAGACTCGTTAGGGGCTGACCTATTCTCTTTAGGGGCTGACCTAGACTCGTTAGGGGCTAACCTATTCTCGTTAGGGGCTGACCTAGACTCGTTAGGGGCCGACCTAGACATGTTAGGGGCTGAGTTAGTCTCGTTAGGGGCTGACCTAGTTTCGTTAGGGGCTGACCTAGTCTCGTCAGGGTCTGACCTAGACGTTAGGGGCTGACCTAGTCTCGTTAGGGGCTGACCTAGTCTCGTTAGGGGCTGACCTAGTCTCGTTAGGGGCTGACCTAGACTCGTTAGGGGCTGACCTAGTCTCGTTAGGGGCTGACCTAGACTCGTTAGGGGCTGACCTAGACTCGTTAGGGGCTGACCTAGTCTCGTTAGGGGCTGACCTAGTCTCGTTAGGGGCTGACCTAGTCTCATCATTACGGTCTGACCTAGACGTTAGGGGCTGACCTAGTCTCGTTAGGGGCTGACCTAGTCTCGTTAGTGGCTGACCTAGTCTCGTTAGGGGACGACCTAGACTCGTTAGGGGCTGACCTAGACTCGTTAGGGGTTGACTTAGTCTCGTTAGGGACTGACCTCGACTCATTAGGGGCTGACCTAGTCTCGTTAGGGGCTGGTCTAGACTCGTTAGGGGATGACCTCGTCTCGTTAGGGGCTGACCTAGACTCGTTAGGGGCGGACCTAGTCTCATTAGGGGCTGACCTAGACTCGTTAGGGGATGACCTCGTCTCGTTAGGGGCTGACCTAGACTCGTTAGGGGCGGACCTAGTCTTGTTAGAGGCTGGCCTAGACTCGTTAGGGGCTGGCATAGACTCGTTAGGGGCTGACTCAGTCTTGTTAGGGGCTGACCCAGTCTTGTTAGGGGCTGACCTAGACTCGTTAGGGGGCTGACCTAGTCTCGTTAGGGGCTGCAGCAACGGAGGAGAACGCGGTCAGACCTCCCACAAGGTCTTCAGCACTTTTAAGCACTTCATGGTCCAAATCGGCTCAGCGAGGGTCACTGGGTAAGGCACAGCGGGCCTGGGTGCAGTAAAAGCTCGGAGGATGAGGAAGAGGAGCACGAGGAGGAGGAGGAGGAAGAGGAGGAAGAGGAGGAGGAGGAGGAGGAGGAGCAGGAGGAAGAGGAAGAGCAGGAGGAGGAGAAGGAAAAGGAAGAAAAGGAGGTAGAGGGGGAAGAGGAAGAGAAGGAGCAGGAGGAGGAGGAGCACGAGGAGGAGGAGGAGGAAGAGGAGGAAGAGGAGGAGGAGGAGGAAGAGGAGGAGGAGGAAGATGAGAAAGAGGAGGAGGAGGAGGAGGAGGAGGAGGAGGGGGATCAGAGGGATCACGAGGAGGAGGAGGAGAAGTAAGATTAGAAGGAAATGGAGGAGGAGGAAGAGGAGGAAGGGTAGGAGAAGGAAGAAGTTATTGATCAGCTTGTCTTTGATTATGTGATTCCACCTTTTAATTTAAGGGGAATCGAGGTGCAAGGGTGAGAAGGTTTCTCTCTCTCTCTCTCTCTCTCTCTCTCTCTCTCTCTCTCTCTCTCTCTCTCTCTCTCTCTCTCTCTCTCTCTCTCTCTCTCTCTCTCTGTCCCTCTCTCTCTCTCTCTCTCTCTCTCTCTTCTCTCTCTCTCTCTCTCTCTCTCTCTCTCTCTCTCTCTCTCTCTCTCTCTCTCTCTCTCTCTCTCTCTTTCATACACACTCACACTTTTCAGAGAGTAATCCTCATTCCAGGCCGACTGCCTCTCCAGACGCATTTCCACAAGACGATTCTTCTCTCTCGATCATCACGTCACTCGTTCCAAACCAGTCACCACATGACGTGTCACGCTCCCACCTGTCACCACTTGACCTGTCACCATATAACTGGTCACCACTCGACCTTTGGTCTTCCAACACACCCTTCTCTCTCTCTGTTTCTCTTTCCCTCCCTCCCTCTCTCTTTCTCTCTCTCTCTCTCTCTCTCTCTCTCTCTCTCTCTCTCTCTCTCTCTCTCTCTCTCTCTCTCTCTCTCTCTCTCTCTCTCTCTCTCTCTCTCTCTCTCTCTCTCTCTCTCTCTCTCTCTCTCTCTCTCTCTCTCTCTCCCTCTCTTCATCTCTCCCCACTCTCTCTCTCTGTTTCTCTCTCTCTCTCTCTCTCTCTCTCTCTCTCTGTTTCTCTCTCTCTCTCTCTCTCTCTCTCTCTCTCTCTCTCTCTCTCTCTCTCTCTCTCTCTCTCTCTCTCTCTCTCTCTCTCTCTCTCTCTCTCTCTCTCTCTCTCTATTTGTTCAAATTCATTCAGAATCCTCCTGCATCCTTTATGTGAATTATGTTCTTATAACTATTATTATCATTGATATATTTTATTGATGTTAACATCGTTAAATTAACTGTCTTTGTTTATCATAATTTTGTGTATGTATATGTATGTACATAAACACACACACACACACACACACACACACACACACACACACACACACACACACACGCACACACACACGCACACACGCACACACACACACACACACACACACACACACTCACATATGCACATACAAAACAAAATACTACTGAAGGTAACATAATGGAAATTATGTCATTATTGCATGACATATGATATGTGATGAAGATGGAGGACATTGTTTTTGGGAAGGGTGGGCCACTACAATTATCCCATGTGCAACAGACCGTAGATTAAGGCGAAGGAATTAATTTTGTTTTATTTTCCTGTATGTTTCTCTTATGTGTATAAGTGTGTGCATGTGCATGTAAGCTCGTAAATGCATGTGTGTAAGTTATGTTTATTCACTCATGTGAGTTTAGAAAGATATATATTTTTATACTTTTCCGCATGTCTTTATTTAAGTTTAATGTGTATATTATATGGTTTGTGTCCATGAGTACTTGTGTCATTGCGTGTACGTATGTGATTGTGTTTTGGGTATACATGTACATGTTTTATGTGTCTGAGCACACATATACATGTATTTGCAATCGCTTTAATGGAAGAGATAGAAATCACGATCAAATATCGAATTTTTAATTTAAAAAGTTATACTTGGTTTTGGGTAAGCGGTCATCTAGAGTGTTTGTTTATGAAGTCCTTGTGACGTCATAGGGGCCGCTCAGGTGTGACATCTTGCGGCGATTTGAGGCACGAAGATCGCCTCAGCCAATGACTTAATTGTTTTGAGTCGCGTGACCGATTTCCGCCAATCACGGGGCTTCTCCAGGACGAAAACTAAATCGCAAGGGCGCCATATTAGTTTTGAATTGTTTTGGTGCTCAGTGTGGTGTTCGTTTATTTTCAATTTTTTCGTTTTTCTTCAGCGTTGAAGGAAATTAGTGCTTTGTGTTAAAGAACCACGGTATCCTTCCAAAACATTCGGTGCTGTTATCGTATGACTGAGTGTTATTCATAACTGTTTCCAAAAATATTATATAATTTTTGTAAGATTGTGAGTCTTGTTCTAACGCATTTCCCCCAACCTACAAGAACAAGAACGCTCATCACTCTAATCAACTGCTGAGCCTTTCAACTTCATCACAAGGTAAATGACAAATATTGTTCCAAAAGCAATTTTCATCTTGCTAGATCAGGTAAAAGGTGTGTATGTGTATGTGCCCAGGGACGCAACAAACATTCTAGAAGTTTGATAAATTTAGAGCTAGAATGCACCAAATAGGCTAGTTCAATGATCCAGGCTTGGGTCCGGCAGGCAGTATAGGTAGAGGTGCCCATTAGGAGGTAGGTTAGGTTAGGCCAGCAAGCCCAATTAATGACGTCATCGGGCCATCAAACCTCTACCTGGTCCTCCCATTTTCGAGGTGGTATAGGGTAAGGGAGGGCAGGGGGAAGTATATAGTATTTTGTTCTGTATAAAAAAAAAAAAAAAATAATAATAATAATAATAATAGGGTAATTTTTTAGAAGTGCACACCTACGCGATATAGCAATAGAAAATTAAATGCTAATTTTGTAAATTATAATACATCAGTGTAAAATGTTATTCTCGGCGGAAATTATTAAAAATATATATATTTTTGTTCTGTATAAAAAGTAGAATAGGGTAGATTTTTAGAAGTGCACACTTACGCAATATAGCAATAGAAAATGAAATGTTAATTTTGTAAATTATAATACATCAATGTAAAATGTTATTCTTGGCGGAAATTATTAATAGAAAAGGTTGCTAAAAGTACATAGTATTTTGTCCTGTATAAAGTAAAATACGGTAATTTTTTAGAAGTGCACACTTAGCGATATAGCAATAGAAAACTAAATGTTAATTTTGTAAATTATAATACATCAATGTAAAATGTTATTCTTGGCGGAAATTAATAATGTAATATTTTGTTAAAATCTATAAATAAACAAACGTTGCCGCTTTGGTTGGTTGAGATGCCATCTTTGTTTTGATAGAGGTGGAGGCTGAAGAAATTAAAGTATGATAGATTCGTGTATTCTAACCTAACCTAAACAAACCTAAGCTAACCTACCTAACCTAACCTAACAACCTAACCTAACCTACCTATGTACCTAACCTGCATCTACCTGTAATTTTAGAGGTCATCATGGTCATCGTTGACCTCTGAAATGATCAAAACAAAGATGGTGTCTAAAGGAGTCAAAGCTACTTTATTCGTTTCAATATAGATTTCAGCAACGATTTCTGATATTGATTTCCGCAGAGAAAAATATTCATTACATTGATGTATTATAATTGACAAAATTAATATTTAATTTTCTCATGCTATACCGCGTAGGTGTGCATTCTAAAAATACATAAAAAGTAATGTATTAGTAAAATCAAAATATATAATAATAATAATGATCATGTATAAGAATTTTAACAACCCTATCAACAATAATAATGATAATTATAACGATGATGATGATGATGATAATGATTGTGTGTGTGTGTGTGGGTGTGTGGGTGTATTCACCTCGGATCTGCTGCAGTCTCTGTCGAGACAGCCAGACACCACCCTACGGCAGTGAGCTCAGAGCTCCTTATTAGCCGATCTCTGGGTAGGTCTGAGACCACTCACACACCACACACCGGGACAGCTAGGTCACAACTCCTTGACTAACGTCCCGTACCTACTCTCTGCTAGGTGAACAGGGACTACACGAGAAAGGAGACAAACCCAACTTATCTCCACCCGACCGGGGAATCGAACCCCGGTTCTCTGGCTTGTGAGGCCAGTGCTTTACCAATCCGCCACCGAACGTGTGTGTGTGTGTGTGTGTGTTTTCATGTGGTTGGAATCGTATGATGAACAGCTAGAATAAAAACATAATAATTGGGTATGATGGATGCTAAAGGGTGAAAGAAGAATAAAATTTACTAACAATAAAAGAAACGGGATAAGTTGTAGAATACCCCCCCCCCCCCTCCATTCACACACGCTTGGAATGGAGATTGTACAGTTGAGTGTTGCTGGGGTGGACATTCTACAGTTGATTATGGCTTGTGATACCTAACCTGACCTGACCTGACCTAACCTAACCTAACCTAACCTGACCTGACGTAACCTAACATAACCTGACCTACCCTAACCTAACCTAACCTAACATTCCACATTTGATTATGGTTCGTGATACATAACATAACATAACCCGACCTAACATAACCTAACCTTGCCTAACCTAACTTAATTTGACCTAATATGACCTGACGTAACCTGACCTAACCTAACCTAACATTCCACATTTGATTATGGCTCGTGATACATTACATAACCAAACTTAACTTGACCTAACCTAATCTGACCCAACCTAGTCTAATCTGACCTAACCTAACCTAACTTAACCTAACCTGACGTACCCTGACCTGACCTAACCTAACCTAAATTAACCTAACTTAACCTAACCTAATCTAACATTCCACGTTTGATTACGGCTCGTGATACATAACTAAACCTAACCTAACCTGACCTAACCTAAACTAACCTAACCTTACCTAACCTGACCTAACTTAACCTAATCTAACCTTACCTAACCTAACATTCCACATTTGATTATGGCTCGTGATACATAACCTAACCTAACCTGATTTAACCTAACTTGACCTGCCCTGACCTAACCTAACCAAATCTAACCTAACCTAACCTAGCCTATGTTAGGGTGGAGATTCTACAGTTGATCAGTGTGTGTGTGGAGGGGGCGGGGGAATGCTACAATTGAATTTAGTTGAGGTGGAAATTCTACAGTTGATCTGTGTGTGTGTGTGTTGGTGGAGGGGGCATTCAACAATTGACACAAGAAACAATAAAAATAACTGGTAGACTCGAGACAATAACGCACAAAACCGGCGTAGAATTGTCCGCAAGGACACAAGTACTGATGAACTAGTCAACAGCAACAGCATTACATAAAACATATGGTGTAGTGGTTAGCATCTCGGGTTCCCGTGCTGAGGAACGGCGTATGCGCCACGCACATGTCGAGAAAATAATCCCACCAATTCTGCAAGCCGTTACCGTCTCCTTTAGGCAAAGGAAAGGGCGTCTGATGTGTGACAGGTTGCAGCATTAACCATTGCTAATGTCATATGAAGTCAGAGCTCTTATCCGGGAGGGTAATTTCTGTCGATCACGCTTCGTCATGCCACACACACACACACACACACACACACACACACACACACACACACACACACACACACACACACACACACACACACACACACACACACACACACACACACACACGTACCACACAAACATGTAGGACCTACGCATGTACGCACGCACACACACACGTATACACATACAGACACGTACCACGAACATGTACGCACGTGCGCAACACACACGCACGCACGTGCACACACACACACACACACACACACACACACACACACACGCACACACACACACATACAAACTCCCAACTAAGCGATCATGAGTTCGATTCCCGCCCAGTACAGAGGAATTCGGATTCCCGCTCTTTTATGCGAGTTGTGTATGTGTGTGTGTGTGTGTGTGTGTGTGTGTGATTCACCATGGTCTTGGATCACGTGTTGGACTTGTGATCGACATCTATTGCCCTTCCGGATGAGAGCTCAGAGGTCATATATGACCGACATATGGGTAATGCTGTGACCCTACACGCACGCACACACCCAACTCCCCGCCTACGAGAGTTGGAGTAACGGCTTGTAGCGCAGCGATACTGAAATTATTTCAGCCCTGGGTGGGATTTGAACTCGGACCGCTGTAACAGCAGTTGCAAACGTTACCACTGCGCAGTCGAGTCGTGTAATGTATGTATGTATGTTTGTATGTAAGGTTAAAGCATTACCCAAAGATTGGTCTCGGAGCTCTCATCCTGTAGGGCAATACCTGTCGATCACAACTCCAGAACGTTATTCCAGACCATGGTGAATCAGAAACACACGCTTATGCAAAAAAAAAAAAAAAATAATAATAATAATAATAATAATAATAATAATAATAATAATAATAATAATAATAAAAATGATTTTTATGATGAAGCAGGGAGTTCCTATTTGAGCTGGGAACTAGCACAAACTAGCATGATAGATACTTCTAGTACATGGACGCCATACTAGTTTCATGTTTAACCAAGGGCATACGAACAAGTATCACGTGTACAAGTGATCATGAAGGGCACACATTGAAGTACAAGTATTAGGAACAAGTACTACCTGTACGATGGAAGGGGAACTAATGGACAAGTGCGTACAGAGAAGTACAAGTGTTCAAGTACAAGTGCACATGAACAAGTGTACATGAACAGGTGTTGCTTGCACAGGTACTTAAGACGAGGCTCAATTTTCACAAGTGCACATGTACAATACATATACAAGTAGTGCTTGTATAGGGGTGTGGACAAGTAGTACTTGTACAATTACAGTCGGACTAATAAGTACTTCCGACACAAATGTATATGTACATGTACTCTTTGGATATGTGTGTATGGATACGCACGTTGAAACAAGTATCTTACGTGTGTGTGTGTGTGTATGTGTACATTAGTGTGTATGTGTGCATTAGTGTGTATGCGTGTGTATGGATGTATGTATGCGTGTGTGCTTGTGTGCGTGTGTGTGTATATGTATGTGTGTATCAGTGTATGTGTGTATCAGTGCGTGTATGTGTGCATATCTGTGTGTGTGTGTATGTGTGTGCTGGTGCGTGCGTGCATATGCTAGTGTGTGTGTGTGTGTGTGTATGAACAAGTACCCATTACACAAATGTGTGTATGAACAAGTGCTGGTTGCACTAAGCGAGCATGTACAAGTGGGCATATACCACGTGTTCATATACAAGTGTACGTGAACATGTACATACACGCATACACCATATATATATATATAAATACTGGCTGGTGCGCGAGTATGAACAAGTGTATATGAACAAGTGTATAGGAACATGTGTATAGGAACATGTGTATATACACAGGTACCGCATGCACAGGTACTCTGTGTACGTGTATATGACTAAGCGTATATAAATAGGTACCATTCGCGGAAGCGCGTCAGGACAAGTGCGCAGTAGTATGTGTACTAGTATGCGAAAGTATCGTACACACAAGCCCGCATAAGCAAGTGCGCATGCGTGCGAGCACCTCATGAGCACGTGCGTATGTGTTGCATGAGTGTTATCTAAATGTATCATGCATAATGTTTGGGACCAATTATACAGTGTACCTGGTACACATGTCACATGGTACACCGTACCATGCGACTCAAGAACATTTTCAGATTTTTTTTTCTTAATTTTTCATTTCATTTCTAAATCCTTCGTTCAGCATTTTCTCTCAGATTTATAAGCTCGTACAGTATTTTCTCTTAATGTTTCTTTTAGAATAAAGTTTTATATTCTCCAGTTATAATCAGATATATTTTGATAACTTTCTTTACTTCATATTCTTATTGTTTTGTAGTCAATAGGACAAATCTCATATCAAGGACATATCGTTTTTAAAAGGATATAGAAAGCATGGGGTATACAGTTTGTTTTTTATTAATATCATAAAAAACCTTTTGCATAAAAAAGAATACAAAATCTTTGGCTTATCTCGTCCGAGGAGAGGGAGGTTCCCCCCTCACCACTCGCGACTAGTAAATATAATAGGAACATAACAAATATTACAAAAATAGACTCTGCGTTGCGGTGGTACTGACTAGCTTGGACTAGGCTCTGAGGCACTGAGACTTTCAGCAGCGGCAGCTAACTAGCAGGACCGGCTAGCTGGTCGCCCTGAAGACTTGAGAATCGAGGGGGAGGTCGTCGAGGTGCACCTCGAAGCTGCACACCCGAAGTCCTTCGAGGAACAGCTCGAAGAGCTATACACTCGAAGTTCCCGAAGTCCTCTCACAGGATGGACAGTTCCTCAGGACCGGCAACGGCAGCTGCCAGGGGGCTCGCGGGCGAAGGGGCGAGGGAATTCCCGCCCTCCGACGTCCTGACGGCGGGACAGGCTCCCTCTTGGTGTTTGTTGAGCAGAGACATCCGGGAGAAGGTCTTGTTGCACTTGTCGCACTGGTACCGCTTGATCTCGGTGTGGGTCTGCATGTGTGCCCTCAGGTTGCTCCTGTCGGCGAAGGACCTGTCGCACTGGCTGCACTGGAAGGGTTTCTCGCCTGTGTGGGTCCTGATGTGCCCCTGGAGGAGCCAGGGCCTGGAGAAGGCCTTCCCACACAGGTGGCACTTGCAGGGGAGCGTGTGCGTGCGGATGTGCATCTTCAGGGCCCCCAAGCTCGTGTACACCTTGTCACAGTGCTTGCACCCGAAGGACTTGTTCCCGAGGGCGGAGCAGTGGAACTGCTTGTGCTTGCTGAGGCCCGAGTACGTCGAGTAGGCCTTATTGCAGTCACTGCAGCTGTATCGGGCGTCGCGGCGCTTCGGGGAGATGGCGGCAACGTCGTCCTCAGACTCCGAGGGAAGGGACACTGTGGAGCACGTGGAGACCGGGGAGATGAGGGCGGAGGTCTCTGGGTACAGGAGGCGCGGCAGAGGTGGAGACTCTGTCTTGAGCTGGTCTGGAGTGACGGGGGAGACCTGGGGTGACGGCGGAAGGTAAGGGTTCCACACAGAAGGGGTGTAAGGCACGTAGGGCGGTTCGTAGGGCTTCTCGGTCCTTTCAGCGTCCGAGGTCGATCTGAAGAGCTGGAGGTAGTACTCGGCCAGGCTGGGCAAGTTCTCCGTCACGCGTGGACAGGACCCGGGAGATGGAGAGCGAGGTCGCTTTGCCACTGGCCTGCTGGGGTACGCTGACGGTGCGGGCACCGAACTGGGGTAAGGGGACACTGTGTTGTGTGGGGAAGGCACTGCGGTGTGGTGGTGATACGAAGGCACTGTAGTGTGCTGAGAGGACTCTGTGCTCTGTATCACGGTCTCTGTGAGTTGATGGTGGTGGTGGTGTTCTTCTTGTAGCTGTTGGAGCGGGATCGTTCTCACGTGGTGATGGTGGTGCTGGTGTTGCTGGTGTTGTGGCACCGAAGGCTTGGCAGGAGAGACGGTAGGCACGGCGGTCGTGATCGGCTCTGTAGGCTCCTCCAGGCGAGGACGCTTCATGCTCAAGTCTTGCGGCTGCTCCTGTTCTTCGGGAGCCGTGGCTGGTTCGTTGTAGAGGGCCAAAGGCCTCTTCTTGAGGGGGCAGTGCGCGTAGTTGCGCTTCACCATAAAAGAACTGGGCATCTTGCCAACTGTCACTGAGTCTTTCTCACTAGCAACTGACTATGGAGGTCGAGTCCGAGTAACGTGGTTACTTTGGCGATCTAAACGGTTCTGGCGGGATGCGGCGCGTGCGGGCCTTATATATCCTGTCGATGGCAGGTGCAAGCTAGGAACGTGCCAACAGCCAATGATCGAGCGCGGTGGGCGGAGCCTAGCGAACCGCTGCGGAAACACGATTGCCAGGTAGCCATTATTTTGAAAAATATTTTTCCTTGCATACAACATACAACTAACAAATAGCTATGCATATCAATAAACATGTGCAACTCAAACAAGAAAAAAATGCAAATAACAATATATGAAAATATTTTAGTTTAATCTTTTATTGTGGTTAGAAATGGAGGCTGGCAAGCAGTTTACGCATAGCACCAGCCCTCTGCCACACTTCACCAATGAGAAGCCTTCCCGCCACGAGCCAATCAGCACGGTGTCTAGTCCAGATGTCAAGCGTTTGTAATGGCGGTGACAGGTGTCACATAGGCACCGGTCCACCAAGTTGACGAATTGCGTTTTCCCTTCATAATATAAGCTATCTTTGAAAGCTGCATACACTGCTATAAAGCTATACACTGTTTAGATGTATCAATGTAATACCTAAGAACTCCCTAAGGAAGAACCACGTGTTCCTAAGAGAGGAACGATCCTCTGTGGGTTGAGTCCTTGTGAAGTTGCGGACATCACAGAAGGAAACAGTGGCGGGGAGGAAAGTTTGCGGGGAGGCGGTGGGGGGGGGGGAAGGGAATAGGGGGATGAGGGGGGGAGCATTCATGAGTTCCAGATTGTGCCTACACGCCACGCGTCGCCCCAACGGCTCAAGATGAGGACGAGGAGCAAGTGGGCGAAGGAGGGAGGGGGGAAAACAGTAACGGTGGAGAAATGGTTGAAGGACGAGAAGGAAAATAAACAGGGACATAAGGAAAGGAAGATGCAGGACTGGAGGAAAGGGGAGAGGGAAAGGAGGGCAGATGGGATTGGTAAGAGAAGCGAGAGATGGGTAAGAGGATGAGAAAGGGAAAGGACGTAGGACAAATTGAAGAAGGATAGAGAGAAGTAGAGGATAGATGATGGGAGATAGAGGGAGAGACAGAAGACTGGGGACAAGAGAAAAAAGGGAGAAATAGGCGGAAGAAGAGAAGAGAGGTATGATGGAGAACGAAGATAAACAGAGGAAAAGAAGGAGACATGATAAAGAAGAATGGATAGGGAAAGTAGGAATTCCGGATAACGGTGGAAAGGAGCGGTGAGGCGAGAATCATGGAGAAGTGATGAGTGATGGAGTAAAAAGGAGAGAATGGAGGAGATTGGAGCAGGAAAAAATGAAAATAAGAGAACAAGAAAATTTTGCAATAGAAAAAAAAACGTAATATTAATTTTATTCTGGTTGTTGTATCCCAAGTCTGTGAACAGGCAATTGCATGCACATTGAGGAATTTTCAAACTGAACCGAGCCTTAATACATAAACACAAAACTTACGAATTCTAACAGACAGTAACGGAAATAACCCTTTTTGTTCCGGGTGAGAGGAATTTGTCTTCTTCATCTGGGTGTCGTCAGGCGATTTTATTCTTTGTGGCGGAGGCAAAAGGGGTTCGAACCCGGTTCTATTATATACCTTACAGACCTGGTGATCCTTTTCACTTAACTCGACCTGCCGTCAAGCTATTCTATTCAGTTCTGTGAGAATGGAACATCTATGCCCCCTCTCTTTCATCCCTCCCCTTCCCCTCTCTCTCTCCCTCCTTTAAAAAAAAAGACAAATAAAACAGAATAACAATAGATAAACATATAAATGAGTAAATAAACAAAGTAAATGATTAAGAAAAAAAAAATAAGCACAGATTTGGGAGTACTGAGTACAACTGCAAATGTGTGCGTACACATAATTGTGAATGTACACACCGTGTACAAACATGCATATGAAAGTACGCACATGTACGCGCGTGTAAACAAGTACACATACTTTTGAGTGGACGTGTACATGCCTGTGTACGCATACTCCCATACACATGTGTAAATATGTGTACATGCGCCATTATGACCGTGTCGTCTACATACTTGTGTCTAAGTGCGCACGTGCATGTGTGTATGTGTGTGCATTTTCGTATGTAACCGTGTGCTTTACATACTTATGCGCACGTGTGTGGATGCACGCACGCACGCACGAACACACGCAAGCACACAAGCAAAGCAAGCAAGGGAGCGTGAGAAGAGGCAGGTAATAAGTGAGAGGAGGAGGGGGAGGAGGAGGAGGAGGAGGAGGAAGCTGGAAATAAGGAGGAGGAAAAGGAAGAGGATGAGGAAGACGGAAAGGAAGAGGAGGAGAAGGAGGAGGAGGAGGAGGAGGAAGAGGGAAATGAGGAGGAGGAGGAGGAGGTAGGGGTGAGGAAAAGGAGGAGGAAGAGGATAACGAAGTGGATGAGGTAGGAGATGAGGAAAAGGAGAAGGGTGAGAATCAAAAAGAGGAGAAGGAAGAGGAGGAGGAAGAAGAAGAGGAGGAGGAGTAGGAAGAGAACGATGAGGAGGAGGAAGAAGAGGAAGCGAAGGGAGAGGAGTAGGAAGAGAATGGCGAAGAGTATAAGGAAGAGGAGGAGGAAGAGGAGGGAGAGGACTTGCAGAGGAAGATGGATACTAGCAGGAACTAAGATGCATTCTTCGCCAATGTGCAGCGCAGGCGAATTGGAAGGCAACAAAGGACAACGTAGAGTCTTTCTCATAATATAACCATCGCCTCTATCCTAAGAATACACTCGTGCCGAAGAGATGACACCACAGAAGTCTTGGTCAAAGAGTTATTTAAGGTTGGGGGTGAGGGGAGGCTAGCAGAACGGAGGAATGTAGAAATTAGAAATGATCAGCATTTGTTTTTGAGTGGTAGATGGTCTTCAATCATGAAAGATTGCTGCGTTACTATAATTCGTAGGGATGCTATTAAAATCCCTAAGATATTGATTGCATAAAATTTATACAGTCTATACCCGATAGAGGATAGAGGGAGGGAGGGAATAGAAGGATGGATAGATGAATAATGGGAGGTAGGGAGGGAGGGAGGGACATACAATAGATAAAAATACTTTTAGTTTATAATCGAACAAAAACGTGGAATGGAATAAATTAGGGAGATGCAACATAATGACAAATTTAAATGAAAACCAAATCATTCATTGGCATAAGGTTTAATAAGATATGGCTATGACGAGGTCAGAAAGAGATGAAAATGCGATTATTTACAGAAATAAGAAAATAAAGTGTAATGGTAGAAGGCGTCTTGTTTGTTTGGTTCGGGTTTACCACGATGGATCTGTGTCTATGCATTCGTTTTACACTGTCGTGTTACATTGCTTCCGATGAAAGTAATGAAAAGGGAATGTGATAAAAAATAACTTTACTAAGAGAAACTGTACGAATAGAAACTGAAGAGATGTGAGTGTATGTATGTATGTATGGATGGATGGATGGATGGTTGGATGCGAAACCGTATGTACTGTATATATGTGTTTGCGTGCGCTGTTTGAGGAACAGGAGGAGGAAGAGGAGGAGGAGGAGGAGGTTAGAAACGGTAGGAGAGGATGTTGGGATTGGAGTGTGGGGGGGATGGGTGGGTGGGGGGGTTAGGGTCAGGAAGGATAAAAGGCATCCATGGGGATTTAGAAGTGCGCCTCATCGGTAAATCACGGGTTGGGTGGAAGAGGGGTATGGGGGGAGAGTGGGAGGGGGAGGGGGGAGAGAAGGAGGGGGAGGGGATATAAGGGATGGAGCAGGGTGGGATGTGATGTGATGGGATGGGATGGGGTGGGATGGGTTGGGGTAGAGTGGGAGAGAGGTAGGGAGGGGTGGAGGGGGAAGGGGAGTAGGTGTTAGGGGAAGAAGGAAAGGAAAGGAAAGGAAAGAGGGAAGACGGCAGACATGGTACAGGTTGGGGCTTTGTGAGGAAGGAGGTAAGGCGTAAGGCTGAATGACGAGATCAAGGACAGAGAGAACGATCGAAGAAGGAAGGAGGCCTGTCAGAAGATACACACAGTGGCTGACAAGAAAATGAAGAAGAGGAAAGGAGGAGGGAAGAGGAAGAGGAGGAGGAGGAGGAGGGGAGGGACGACACAGGTCAGCTGGCGGCAGTTGATGGAAGCTCCGCACGTGGGACGCCT
Source organism: Oratosquilla oratoria (assembly GCF_046742065.1). Taxonomy (NCBI): domain Eukaryota; kingdom Metazoa; phylum Arthropoda; class Malacostraca; order Stomatopoda; family Squillidae; genus Oratosquilla; species Oratosquilla oratoria. The sequence continues at coordinate 30,636,912 of NC_134816.1, read as the reverse complement.
GCTACTGCCTCCTCCTCCTCCTCCTCCTCCTCCTCCTCCTCCTCCTCCTCCTCCTCCTCCTCCTCCTCCTCCTCCTCCTCCTCCTCCTCCTCCTCCTCCTTCATCTCCCTCACACTCTCTATACTCTTTATATCTTCCTCATTTGCACTTTTGTAATTTCCTTTTCCTTCCTTTCCTCGTCTTCCTTCTCCTCTTCTTCCACCTCTTCCTCCTCCTCCTCCTCTTCCTCCTCCTCTTCCTACTCCTTCTCCTCCTCCTCCTCTTCCCTCCCATCATCACCAGAAGCAGTATCTTCATCATTAATATCTTTATTTCTGTCTTTGTCTCTCTAGTCTCCTACCTTTCTTCCTACACCTCTTATTCCTTGTACTCCTCCTCCTCCTCCTCTTCAGCATCTTCAGCATTAACATCATCGCTTTTATCTTTCTTGTCTCCTCCCCCTCTTCCTCTTCCTCCTCCTTCTCCTTCCTCTCCTTTTCTTCCTCCTCCTCCTCCTCTTCCCCCTCCTCCTCCTTCTATGTACTCCGCTGTTAATATCTTCCTCACGGAGCTCTGCCTTCAGCTGGATAAGATTCACCTGGCGTCAACCAGAATGTAATCTGTAAAGTGCGCCATCGTACAGTGAAGGGATGGACATACTGTTGATGACGCTAGAATTCCTCCACTTCATGAAAGACATATTTCTTTGTATTTTCAGTGGTTCTTAACCCTTTTCATCTTATGGCCATTTTATTAAGTGACCATTTTATAATATCTATCTAATAAATGACCTTTTTACCTTGTGACCTTTTTACCGATTGACAGTTTTATTAAGCGGACTTTTCTTTTACCGAGTAACCTATATATATATATTGTATATATATACATACATATATATATATATATATATATATATATAATACACACACACACACACACACACACACACACACACACACACACACACATAAATATATATATATAGATATAGATAGATCGATATAGATATATATATCCTGCTGACACCGTTTATTATGTTTTTGTTATTTGTTGATCTACTTTCCATACTACTGTTATTAGCCCTCCGTTTTCCATTTTCTATGTATTTTTTCTGTGTTAAAATTTACTTCTTTCTTCGCATGATCACCTTTCCCTCTCGTCATTTTACCTCCCAACCTTTTAAATCCAGGACGTTTCCCCTCCTCTCTCCTCTCTTTGCCTCCTCTTCCCTACTCTTCCCTCTCCTCTCCTCTCCTCTCTTCCCCTTCCCTTCCCTTCCCTCTCCTTTTCCCCTTCCTTCCCTCCTCTCCATTTCGATTTCAATTCCCCTTCCACCCTTTCCCTCCTCCTTCCTCCTCCTTCCCCACCCTTTACCTTCACTTCATTCCTTCTTACACTCCTCCCCCCTTCCCCCCACCCCCACCCCTCCTCCTTTTCCCTCCCCCTCCCCTCCCCCCACCCTCTCCTTTTAGAATCCAGGATCTTTCCCTCCCTCCAACCATCCATTCTCCCATTTCTATTTTCTTCTTCTTATCCCCCAAGCTCCTCCCCCCCTTCCCACCTGCCCCCTTACCCCCTCCCCCTCCCCCTCCCCCTCCCTCGAGGCCTACCGACGCGCGTCTTGCCACGTGTCCTGGGCACCTTGAGCTCCCCAAGCTGCTGCTCCTCCTCCTCCTCCTCCTCCTCCTCCTCCTCCTCCTACTCTTCCTCCTAACCCTCCTCCCCACCCTCCTCCTCCTCCCCTCTCCACCCATCTCCTCCTACTCCTACTCCCCTCCTCTTCCTCCTCCTCCTCTCTCCTCCACCCATCTCCTCCTAATTCTCCTATTCCTCCTACTCCCCTCTTCTTCCTCCTCCTCTCCTCCTCCTCCTCTCCTCCCCCCTCCACCCATCTCCTCCTACTCCTACTCGCCGTCTACTCCCCTCCTCTTCTTCCTTTTCTCCTGCTCCTCCTCCCTCTCTACCCATCTCCTCCTACTCCTCCTACAACTTCCTCCTCTTCCTCCTCTTCCAGTTCTCCCTTTCTCCACCACTACCACCTCCACCTTCTCCACCTCCTACTCCTCCTCCCCTCCTCCTCTTTCCCTCCTCCTCCTCATCATCATCACCATTATATCATTATATCATATCATCATCATCATCATCATCATCATCATCATCATCATCACTATCATCATCATCATCATCACTATCATCATCATCATCACTATCATCATCATCATCATCATCATCATCACTATCATCATCATCATCATCATCATCATCATCAACAACAACAAATACAACAACAACAACAACAACCTCCTCTTCCATATTTTCCTTCTTCGCCTCCACCTTCTCTTCTTCCCCTCTACTTCCTCCCACACCTCTTTGGCCCTTCACGCCTCCTCTTCCTCTTCCCTTCACCTTCTTTCCTCTCATGAAGAACAATCTTCGCATTAACTGAAGATTCACTTCAGCTCAGGCGGGAGGTCCCTTGAATCATCTTCGGCCGACAAATCTCTCTCTCTCTCTCTCTCTCTCTCTCTCTCTCTCTCTCTCTCTCTCTCTCTCTCTCTCAAAAAAAAAAAAAAAAAAAAAAATATATATATATATATATATATATATTTATATATATATATATATATATGTATATATATATATATATATATATATATATATATATATATATATATATATACAAAGACGGATGTCCGTATCTGTCTAACGTTTGGAAACTTTTGGCTAACGTTTGAAAGTCTCTGTCTAACGTTTGAAAAATTCTGCCTAACGTTTGGAAACGTTTGGCTAACGTTTGAACATTTCTGTCTAACTTTTGAAAACTAACGCTTGGAAACTTCTGTCTAACGGTTGGAAACCTATGTCAAACGTTTGAAAATGTTTGTCTAACGTTTGGAAACTTTTCGATAACGTTGGAAAAGTTCTGTCTAAAACTTGAAAGCTTCCATTTAACGTTTGAAAACTTCTGTCGAACGTTTGGAAACTTTTGGCTGACGTTTGAAAACTTCTGTCTAACGTTTGAAAACTTCTGTCAAACGTTTGGGAACTTTTGGCTAACGTTTGGAAACTTCTGTCAAACGTTTGGGAACGTTTTGCTATATTTCATGTAACTCCATTGCATCCAATATCATAAATATACAAAAGAAATGGATGAAGACACCCCTAGTAAGCATGGATTGCCATTCATCCAAAACCCTAAGGAAGAAGGATATCATCCATGATGGTTTGGATAAGCCAACCTGTGAGCTACAAAGGCGTTATCACATTGAGCTATTTTTCCTCCGAAAGGCGTAATCACATTGGGCTTTTTTCCCTCCGACTTTTGGAGTAAATTTTCAGTCCGCAGTTTTCGGGATGGAATCTAATATACTGAAGGAAAAATAGTTTGCCGAAGTTGTTTTACGGCTGGAAAAAAATGCTGGAGGTGGGGCGTTACCGCCGATTAATCGGAGGTCGGAGGTAAAATAGCCCAGTGTGATAACGGCTCAAGATAACACGTGACAACAGTGTGAGATTGTCCACACGGATAGAAACGCTGGAAAACGAGACAGCAGGGTAGGACTCATGGTAATTGATTTGAATTGGACTAAATTAGGTTTAAGAGGGAAATAGGTAAGAATTGGTTTACCTATAGAGTAGTTAACGAATGGAATAGAATTGGTAACCACATAGCAAGTACTGAAACTATTGGTTATTTTAAGAGATAATAGTAGGCAATGGGACATGGAACTGTCTAGTGTAGGCCTTATGGTCTCTTGCGGTCTCCTTCATTCTTATGTTCGGTGACGAAGAAGATCAACGCATTTACGCACACACACACGCACATGCAGCGCAAAAACGTACACGATCACATGAGGTTACATGAACGTGCACACGCAGATGCGCACAGTACATCCACGTATATACATAAATTATATACGCGTGGACACATACGTGCATACACAAGTGGAAACGCGTCTGTACACACACACACACGTGCGAGCGTGAAAATCCTTACACATTCAACCTCGAACTGATATATGCATATATATATATATATATATATATATATATATACATACATTTGTACATATGTACACACACACACACACAGACACACACACACACACACACACACACACATACACACACACACAGAAAGAGAGAGAGAGAGAGAGAGAGAGAGAGAGAGTACTTTCTCAATAATAAACGTAATAACCATCGCTCTTATAATTGGGGACAATATCGGATCGAGGATGAGGACTCCTAGAAGTGGCCAAGGGGAGACAATTAAGGAGGGAAAGTAGAACAAAGGAGGGATAATAGACACGTAAGTGATCAGCATTTTATCAATTTATTCATTTATTTGTTGGCCTATTTATTTAGTTATTTGTCTATTTATTCTATTAATATATCTATTCATCCATTATCTAATCAATTAATTAATTAGATAATTGTTTATTAACTTATTTTGTTTATTTGTTTATTCATGTATATATATATATTTATTAATTCATTTACTTATTTATTTATTCCTTTATCATATAGTTGATAATTTTATTCATTTATCTGTTTATTTATCTATTTATTTTCTTATTTATTCACTTATTCATTAATTTATTTATTTACTTATCAATTTATTTATATTTTCAGTTATTAATTGATTGATTTATTTGTTTATTTATAAATTTATTTATTCATTTGCCTATTTATTGATTTATTAGTTTATTTACTTATCAGTTATCTATTTATCTATTCATTCATTTATTTATTCATTTAATTAATTGATTTATTTATTGATTTATTTATTAATTACTTATTCATTTATTTATATTATTATTTCTTATCTTTTTACTTAGATATTTATTTTTGATCTATTAATGGATTTTTTTTTTTTTTTTTTTTTTTTTTTTTTTGGCGGAGGGGGGGGGGGTATTCAATCTCCAGTCACGAAAGTCAATATCCTTTGCGGGAAGCGGAAAGGATAAATATTGGAGCCAGTACTACGAGAAAACTGGTACCAGGGACCAACGATCTGGTACTGGTACAAGTACTGGTACTGTGAGTCTATTCTAGTGGAGATAGTACTGTGGGAAAACTGGTACCAGGCACTAACAGCTTGGTACTGGTACAAGTACTGGTACTATGAGCCTATTCTGCTAGAGACAGTACTACGGGAAAACTGGTACCAGGGGTCAACGTCTTGGTACTGGTACAAGTACTGGCACTGCGGGAAAACTGGTAGCAGGGGCCAACGGCTAGATACTGGTACAAGAATTGGTACTGTGAGTCTATTGTACTGGCGATTGTACTGCGGGGAAACTTGTAGCAGGGGCCAACAGCTTGGTACTGGTAGAAGTACTGGTACTATGAGCCCATCCTACTACTAGAGAAAGTTCGGCGGGAAAACTGGTACCGGGGACTAACAACTTGGTACTGGTACAAGTACTGGTACTATGAAACTATTCTGCTAGAGACAGTACTTCGGGGAAACTGGTACCAGGTGTCAACGGCTTGGTACTGGTACAAGTACTGGTACTGTGAGTCTATTCTACTGGCGGTGGTACTACGGGGAAACTGGTAGAAAAGACCAACATCTTAGTACTGGTTCAAGTACTAGCGTTTCAGGGGGTCAGTACTACGGGAAAACTGGTAGCAGGGTCATAGCAGGCTTGGCATTGGCACTGTGAAGGCATGGGACTGCTGCATACTGACCTTTGACACCTTTCAGCTGTTCTCTGTGACCTCTGACCTAGCCTGACCCAACTACATGTGTCACTCGGCGGGTGGCCTAGCGTGTCGTCTGACACGCATCTCCCAGCCAGCCGGGTGATACGCGACCGGAGGGGTATTAGTACATTGTACAAGGTTAGTACATTGTACAATGTTTGTACATTATACATTATTTGTACAAAAGTTGTGTTGTGATGAGGTCCATACTTGACTCGTAATAATCAGTACCCAGGTACGATCATTAATGGTTACCAATTATGTCTGTCCATGCACACAGGGCAAAGGTGATGTCTTCTGACGCAGTTAAATGCCTCCTGGGGATAAGGTTACCACCTAAAAGTCAGTTTAAGTTGAAAAATGTTTTAAGGGAATAAAGATGGATCAACGTGAAAAGATATAACCTGAATGTTATACATATTCGCATACTCACCATCAACGATATGACTTTTGTTCCTCAATGTACTTCCCACTCTGTATTGCGATATCAGCGTCGCGACTGATCCTGTGAACTTTTTTTTTTTTTTTTTTTTTTTTTTTTTTTTTTTTTGGTTAGCTACGCTTCCTGCACAATGAATAGTTATTGACATAATAAAAAAAATCGGTAATCACACACACACACACACACACACACACACACACACACACACACACACACACACACACACACACACACACACACACTCACCCACACAATCACACATCATAAACATTAAAACCCACTTAACGCCCCTCCCATCCCAGGACCTGTTAAATGAGGGATCCCTTTCCGTAGCTCCAAACGTCGAAGGAAAAATAGCTCAATGTGATAACGCCTTAAGGAGTTCCAGGAAGCGAGTCGATCGCGCTAACCACTCGGCAACCACAACCTCACCAAGGAGTCGCCAAACTGTTAGTCTTTCCCACCACGAGTCTCGTCTGGCAAGGTTCTTGTCTCCTCAAGCAAAATCGGTATCACACTGGGCTAATTTCCTTCGACTGTTGGATCAGGTTTGCAGCCCACAGCTTTAGGGAAAGAATTTTAAATGCTGGAGGGAAATTCTTTTCCTCCACCATATTAAATGACATTCTATGAACATCGTTGAGGAAACAAAATTGTCTGCCATAGCGATTTTACGGCGGAAAAAAATTCTTGAACTGGAAATTGAAGGAAAAATAGCCCAGTGTGATAACGGCGAAGTAAAAGTTGATCAAGAACGAATTCAAGTCCACGGGTTGTTCGTCCACTAATCAACCCTTTCATCTTAATAAAATCGCCTGACGGCAGGTTTAGTATTTCGATTTTATTCCATTTCAGAGAGCATTCCTTCGTTGAATAAAGATATCAAGGGCAAGCCTGAAGAAAGACTCTGAAGGCAGGTATCAGGCTAAAGGAATTAAGGTGGTTTACATTGCTCACTAACTGTGAACAACCGGTTCATAGCTGCTTGGAACTAAGGAGGTAAAGAAAGTGGGATCCGAGAAATATTTGGGTGTAATTATCTCAAACGACTTGTCCTATGACAAACAGATAAACAAAATTGTCGGAGAATCCTATAACTTGTTAAGACCAATAAAAGTGGCATTTACATATTTGGATGAAGAAATGATTAACAAAGGTATTAGTCACGCTGATAAGGCCCAGACTAGAAAATGCGGCGACATTGTGGTCCCCCAGTACCAAAAAAGAATAGAAAGAATCCAGAGAGCAGACACAAAAATGGCCCCTGCACTTGCAAACTTATCATATGAGGAGAGACTGGCTAAACTGGAGTTATCGACTCTGTATCAAAGAAGAGAGAGAGGCGACCTACTGACCATCTACAGAATCATGAAGGGCACAGAAATACTCGATAGAAAAGACTTGTTAATCTAGGAAAAGAGAATCACAAAAGGACATAGAAAAAATAAACATAGTTATAGAAGAGATCTGAAGAAAATCAGTTTTCCACATAGAATGGTGGACACTTGGAACAAACTGGGCGAAAAAATAGTGTGTACAAAAACCATTCATGAATTTAAGAGCAAACTAGACACTGCGAGATACAAAGGCGGGACACCACGAGCGTAGCTCCCCTTCCCGTAAAATACAACTAGGTAAACACACACACACACACACACACACACACACACACACACACACACACACACACACACACACACACACACACACACACACTCACTCTTCCGAGAGGGAAATAGCTGTTGATCACGAGTCCAACACGTGATCCAAGACCATGGTGAATCACACACACACTCACTCATTCCCTGACGCAACCTTTCCTGTACTGCATCTACAGAAGACCATAAGGCATCGTGCTATGTTGCAACACGGCGTCTGCATGACTTCACTCTGTAGTACTGTGTCTGTTGGTTATCTGTCTATCTTTCTACGTTAGAGGCACTGTGGTTTCTTTATCAGGGTAGATTGTTGTATAAGTGGAATCGTAACTACAGTGCCATGGTATGTCACTACAGGATGGGCATAAAGTTTCTGGGCAAGAACTTGTGTTTTTTTTTTATAATCTTGTTCATTTGTGTTTGTCTCAGATTTGAAGAATGGCGATACAAGTGTCTACAAGAACGGGGGGACTTAGTAGAGATTATCCAAATTTTATTTGTGTAAAATATCCCCATATTTGGTCATTTTCTACCAAATGGTAATTTATCTCTGTTCCTGATCCGTACTATATAAGAAAGAAAGAATGTTAATATTCGATTGGGGATAATCATTGTTTCTATTCTCAACGACAGTCTCACACCGAAGAGTAGAACGGAGGGACAGTAGATGTTAAAAGTGAACTGCTTCATGTAGGCCTTATGGTCTCTTGCAGTCTCCTTCATTCTTATGTTCTTATGGACATTTAAGGCTGGCAGTAGAACGGAGGGACAGTAGATGTTAAAAGTGAACTGCCTCATGTAGGCCTTATGGTCTCTTGCAGTCTCCTTCATTCTTATGTTCTTACGGAGGAACAGTAGATGTTAAAAGTGATCATCGGCATTCTGTTTTTGAGTGGAGCTTAGTCTCCTACAGAAGAAAGACCAGGTGTACGGTGGAGCTTCTTGGAAAGTCTTTTGTAGCTACGGAATGTCCAGAATACATTTCTTTCTTGAAAATCTTCAGAACCTGAGCGGGATCATGCGCCCAGTCTCTCTTCTGTAGACTCAGCTTTACTTAGAAAAAAAAAGATAAATAAATAGAATTAAAATAAAATAAAGAATAAAAAATAAAAATAAATGAATAAAATGAAATAAATAAATACATGAATCAAAAATAAAATATATAAACATAAATGAATAAATAGAATAAATAGAAATGAAAAAAAAAAATAAATGAATTGATAAATAAATACAAATAAACAAATAAATAAATAAACAAATAAATAGATAAATAAGATCAAACAAATCGATATAAGACAGAAATGAATAAGTAAATAGATAAAAACATAAATAAATAGATAAGGAAATCAATCAATCAATCAATCAATCCGAAGAACGGTGAGATCGAACATGTATTAAATAACAGAGGAGAACACGAAGTCTCTGCTTCAAGTTTTGCCCAGGGAATGTGTGTTCACACTGTACATCACCTAAACAACTGTAGACTACAAATAGTCTACAGTGCCACTGTATAGGTACTACCACCGTAAAGCATTACTGATGTCCCCACCACCGTTACTTTTACCGTTGCCACTCGGTAGTACTATGAATACTGTGACTGCGTGTGAGCACGTGTATGTCTATGTGAACATATAAGTACATATGAAGTACCTGTGTACGTGAGCGTGTAGGTGCGTCTGCTCGCGAGACTGCTCCCGTATGTGTGCAAGTGTGTGCGCACATGTGCATGTGTACGTACACCAGGTGTACACAGGGTGTGTACACACGGGGAGGGCACAGGAGGCAAATCTTCACGAAAAAGACTGACCAGGGTAGCACACGCCAAGAGCCCCTGTATAAGGACTCTGTCGAACAAGCTTCGTTACAGCGACCCTCATTATTGGAGAACTCGGTCTTAAAGTCTTTTGAAAACAAGGAAGAAGCTGCAGAGGAGGCCCATGGGAGTGTTACTATGGTAAACTTTATCTAACTCAAGTAACGTGTCTCGTTCTTCAGGTGTTGTAGACAGAAGCTTGCTAGCACATGCCAAAGACCCCGATACACAAAGTCCATTCATACCCCGAAAATACTCTATTTGGTCTTCCCTGAAGAAACGCGCGAATTTCTGCACTCAAAACACATCTAATTTAAACTATCTTCAATTCCCAACACTCTTACAACCCCCACTAGTCTCTGCACTATCCATATACCCCACCTTAACCTTATAGAAATATTTCTACTCATGTGCAAAGCATAGTTTCATTTGTATCGTTGGGGATCTCTTCAATGGGTATGTCACCAAAGGACCGGCTGGGAGAGGCGACAGCCCCCCTCCCCATCCCCGTCCCTCCTCCCCCATGGCACGTTAAGCCATTCCCGGCCTTCAGAGAAGAGTGAGTTCGGTTGCTCCTTGACGCCGGGACAAGGGCAGACCAGATGTTTGGGGTATGGAAGGGACAGCGAGCACCAGGGCATAGGTTCTCAACCATCTTCGGTCTCTTTGCAAAATATTTCGTGCCTTTCACCGTTTCACCTTGGTACCATCATACATTGTTTTAGGTCTTCGAAATTTATATTTCGTTCAAGGTAAGCTTGCTGTACACTCACGTACGAACGTTTCTGCATAACTCGAAATTTTGATGATTAGGAGGAGATGTGGATTAAGTGTGAACGAAAGTTTTGGAAGTGATTTCGTTCACTTCACGTTGATGCTGGTTAGGGCATCACCCGAACACGCAAGTTCACTACTGTGTGTGTTTGAAGCGCCCCAACTACCAAACGCTAATATTTTCTATTTTAAAATTTAACCGATTTCCAGCGATTTTTGGCTGATCGACTCAATGATGGCCAGTAGCCAAAGGAAGGCTCTCTGTGCCCGCGAGGTTCTGCAAACGCCAGGGCCAAGGAATTCTTCGTTTGAATGTTTCCGGAGAATAAATGAATGATACTGCGACGGCAGTGTGGGCAGCCGGGGCGACCTGGTGCACGCACGCGCGCGCAAACACACACACACATACACACACACACACACACACACACACACACACACGCACTTGCACACACACACATACTTGCACGCACATATACGCGCGCACACATACGTGCACACACACACACACACACACACACACACACACACACACACACACACACAATTGCACGCGCACACACACACACACACACACACACACACACACACACACACACACACACACACACACACTTGCACGCACACACACTTGCACGCACACACACCTGCACGCGCGCACACACACTTGCATGCACACACACTTGCACACACACACTCACACACACACACACACACACACACACACACACACACACACACAGAACCGTTAACGCCACGGTTCCTGTCACCATCACCGTTTGGATTCCGATCCAAGCGGTGACAACAATAAATGATCATGACTAGGAGGAGGAGGAGGAGGCTGAGGATGATGACGGATTCTGTAATCACATGATGAAGTGACCCATGGGACTCTCGGCGACGGAATTTCTGCAATTTGGTCAAAATTTGTTTAGATGGCGACATTTTATCCTTAAGATGCTGAAGCGGGAGGGGTCGGGGGCCTGAAGATGTTTTGTTTATATATTATGATGTGGGTGTGTTCTTTACTCGGGCACACACACGCGCACGCACACACACACACACACACACACACACACACACACACACACACACACACACACACACGCACACACACACACACACACACACACACACACACACAGACATATATATATATATATATATATATATATATATATAAAGATATATATATATATATATATATATAATACGCACACACACACACACGCACACACATACACACACGCACACACACACACACACACACACAGACACACACATATATATGTGTGTGTGTGTGTGTGTGTGTGTGTGTGTGTGTGTGTGTGTGTGCGTGTGTGCGTGCGTGTATGTGTGTATCAGTAATAAATGCATCAACTCTATCGAAAGAAACATGATTAACAATAAAATAATAATGATCCCGTTATTGATATCGTTTGACGTCACGAATTCCCCCTCTCAGAGGGTCTTAGGACGGTGCCTCCTTACTGAATTTTAATTAAATTATTCAGTTAATTATTAATCTATTTATTCATGTATTCTTAGCAGCAGGAAATTTAATGTAGTGTGATGTCCATACTAGGAACTTGCTTTTCCGGCTGGTAAATACGATCTGCATCCACTGAAGACTGCCCATGTAGCAATATTGTAAACTACTACTACTACTACTACTACTACTACTACTACTACTACTACTTACAACAACAACAACAACAACAACAACAACAACAACAACAACAACAACAACATTGCTATTTTAATTATCATTATAATTAATATTATTTTAGTTACTTTTATAATTGTAATTATTATTATCATCATCATTATCACCATAGTTATAAATGCTGAAATAAATTGACTTAGGTACCTTGTTAATCGAGTAGAGTGCTCTAGCCAGTGGGCCACGATAACTTCCCCCAATTCTGCAAGAATGGTTCTCCAGCTGTTACTCGAAGACAAGCATGGCGGGCGTGGGAGAGGAGCATCTCCACCAATGAATGAAATAATCAAACTTAGCTCATACGTTCCGTCTGTGTAGGATGGATGTAAGATGGATGTATTTTGATTCAGCCACCCCCCTAGTAAAGGGGAAAAGGGCTTTTGGGATATGTACACTAGTGCTAGACTCCATTTGTAATTGTAACTTTTCTAACATACTGTACGTTCCACATACGTTTGGTATCTCCGAAGCAACATTACCCACCAGGACTAAAAGGAGCTATCACACTGGGCTATTTTTCCTCCAACCTCCGATTAATTGGAGGTACCGCCGACATCCAGAACTTTTTCCGTCATAAAAAATCACTGTCAATATATTTCGTTTTCAAAAAAAAAAAAAAAAAAAAAAAAAAAAAAAAAAAATTATATATATATATATATATATATATATATATATTTATATCTATATATATATATATAATATTTGATATGCTGAAGGAAAATAATTTTCCTCCAGCATATCAGATTCCTTCCTGAAAGCTACGGGCTGCAAATCTGCTCCTACAGTCGGATGAAAAATAGCCCAGTGTGATAACACCTTAAGCCACTACTGAGGCTGTATCGTTCCCCAAAGGATAGACGGGAGATCCTGCAGTGAGCCTTCGAAACTGAACGCCTCTGGGGTGTCAGTTCTTTCGATCTGGTGACGTCACTTGGTTAAATAAAATCGTCTGGCGGCAGGAAAGACGGGTTTGTTGATGTTAACATAGTCTTCAACAGCTTCCTATGAATGTAATGACATTTCGGGGTGACATGAAACCTTTTGGTCCACAGACAAGCGAAGCTTCCGTTGGCGAAACAACAGTTAATGATGCCCTACATAGATGCAAACAACAACAGCAGCAGCAGCAGCAGCAGCAGCAGCAACAACAACAACAACAACAACAACAACAACAACAACAACAACAACAACAACAACAACAACAACAACAACAACAACAACAACAACAACAACAACAACAAATGATAATAATGAGGTTTTCTTTCATCCTGTGTTGTCACTAGTTCCCCTCTTTCACCGCAGTCATTAAGCTACACCATGGTTGATGTTCTGTCCCCTCTTCCCCTCTATTCTCCCTTCTCCTCCTTTTCCTTCCACTATCTTCCCTTTCCCTCCCCTCCCTTTCTTCTCCTCTCTCCCTCCCCTCCTTTTCTTCCTCCCTTGTCTTCCCCACTCCTTCCTTTCCCTTCCCCTCCCCTCCCTTTCTTCTCCCTTTCGTTCTCCTCCTTTTCCCTCTCCTCTCCTGCATTTTCCTCTCTTCTCCTCTCCTTTCTTCTCCTATCCTTTCTTGTCCTCTCCTCTTCTCTCCTCTCCTCTCCTTTCTTCTCCTCTCATCTCCTCTCCTCTCCTCCCATTTTCTTTCCTCTCCTCTCCTCTCCTCCCCTCCCCTCCCATTTCCTCTCCTCTCTTCTCCTCCTATTTCCTTTCCTCTCCTTTCCTCTCCTCCTCTGTCCCCTCTTTAGTCTCCTCCATCTTTTGCATTGTAAATATTGCCGATCCCCTCTCTTTTTCCCTCCCTGACTCTCTTTAACCTTCTCTCTATTTTCCCCTCCCTCACTCTTTATCTCTCTCCTTGTTTTCCTTCCCCCTCCCAATCTTCCTTGCGTCCTATTTCTCTCCCTCTTTCATTCCTCCCTCTCTCCCCCTCTCTTTATTTCCCTTTTCTCCCTCTTCCCTCTTTCCTTCCTTCCTTCTCCCTTCTTCCCTCATTTTCATCCTCACCACCTCTTCTTTCACCATTCCCCTTTTTCCTTCCCCTCTCTTCTTCACTTCCTCCCTCCACTCCAAACCTTAAAACCCACCTACGAACACGTAGTAGACAGGCAGGCAGGGAGGCAAGCAGACAGAAAACTGTTTCCACACGTTCAGTGTGTACACTTCCCACCTGCTCCCCTCCCCCCTCCCCATCCCCTTCCTCTCTCCTTCTACCTGCTTCCTTCCCTGCCTGCTGGTCGCCTTTGCACGCGGCAACGGGTCCGAAGGGCGACCGACTAGACCACCTCGTCCAAGCCCGCGTCGGCGTCTTTGCGTTATCGTTGTCGCCGCCGCCGCCACGACCCTCGAGGAGTCCAAGAGCTCCTCCGCTTCGCGAGGAGGTTTCCATGCTTATGGATTACTGTTCGTTTTCGGTCTCCTGAAGAAGACCAACTTTAACATTGAAATTAATCGTTTTGCTTCCTCTAACGCTGTCACTAGTTTTAATTTGGTGGCTACATTTTGGAGACTCTGTGGACCCCTCCCCCCCCGCCCCACCCAGGGCGTGTCCGTGGACTCCCATGTTGAGAACGACAGCTCTAAACTGAATAAAATCGTCTGGCATTAGACAGAATAAAATACTCAAAGGAGACGGGGTCATCCTCTTCGAAAGTGATCCATCGAGAGAGTTCTCTTAACCTCTTCAACCAAGTGGCATCCTGTGTATGCTTTATCCTCTTTAATGACGAGTAATTCGACTCTTATTAAAGGGGCTACTCTAGGACTAAGGAGATTAGAAATCCATAGGGTAATGAAAGTCAGTCTTGGGGGACTTTTATGACATCCCTACGGACCAGGGTCACGCTGTATTCTTTTCTTATGAAAGACTAATCTCTTTTCGAAAGAGAAAGAAAGAAAGAATGCCGGACACTTTTTAACTTCTGCTATCCCTCCGTTCTGCTACCCAATCTTAGATCTCTTCTGGATCACCTCAGTACCCAAGGACAGATCACCATCTAGGAAATCCTGTTACCTTCAATAACATGCTCCAGTCTTTCTCTAGGTAATTTCATTCCCCCTGGGGCGTGGTTCACCTCCTGAAGAGACAATGAAGGGACACTGAAGTGAAACTGATTCGATACTAAAGGGACACTGAAGGAACATTAAAGGGGCATTGAAGTGACACTGAAGTGACTCTAAAGGGATACTGAAGGGCCACTGAGGGGCCACTGAAGGGACACTGAAAGAACAATGAAAAGACACTGAAGGGACACTGAGGGGCCGCTGAAGGGACACTGAAAGAACAATGAAGAGACACTGAAGGGACACTGAAGGGGCACTACAGAGACACTGAAGGGAACACATTGCCCCTTTAATAAAGAGACGCACTTTGTAGTCTTGATTCCGACTGAAGTGATTGGTTTCTGTAGTGCAAAGATGCCACTGAGCTGAAATGTATTTAGTACCACGTCAGCAGTAACCAGCGCTTCTATCCTTCGGGGAAACATCGCACCGAAGAGGTGAAGTCACAAAGAAAATATGAGAGAGAAATTTAAAGAGAGCAGCAGACATGATGGGTACTAGGACTTAAAAAGAAGTCAGCATATACTCGTATGTGGAACAAAGATCAGTATCCGGTGATAGAAAGAATGGTACGTGACTGTGGTCCATATGGGTGCTATCAAAACCTTAAAAGTATTCACTGGATAAAACTTATCAGTCCGGGCGGGGCTGAGATTAAGGAATGTCTCAAGTCTTAAAAGAATGATGTGTGACGCTGGTACGTAGGGGTGTCACTGAAGTCCTGCACAGTCAGGGGTCGAGTTGTCGAAATTTACCGGGGACGTTTCGTCCGGGAATTTCCGAATGTCCCGGATGTCCCAGATGTCTGGCTCCTCAGATAAGTGAACCGCTTGACGCTAGCCAGAGCAAAGGCTGTAGAGTGTGTCATTGTTTGCGTGTGTGTGTATGTTACTGTGACTGTATATGTTTTTTTTTTGTGTGTGTGTGTGAATGGGTCTCACAGGACCTGAATGAAGACCTCTGCCTCTCTCAGCATAAGCTGTCCTCCAGGACTTTGCGTATAAACCGTAAGCATATTTTTTATTTTTATTTTATCTATTATCTTATCTATATATATATTTTTTCTAAGTTAAGAGAATTAATTATATACATTTTTTCTTCTTTTCTACCCAAGTTAGTTTGAATTTTTCTTTTTTAATTCAATTTTGTTACATATATTTTTAGATTATCATTATTTTACTTTAATCACCAGAGAAAGACTTCTGGGTGACACTGGGGTGGGGTGAGAGGTCTGGGGAGATAATCTGGGGATTTTCTTCCAGAAGAAAATCCCTAAAGTCTGCCACAGGGATGGCGGAGGAACTTCGTGACCACCACATAGATGAATAAAATCGTCTGGACGCCACCAGAACAAAATATATAAGGCATGGCATCCACCCAAGGAGAAGCGAACTACAATGGTTCTGATCTCGTTGTTCTTGGGATTAGATCGTCTATCGCTAGCCAATAAGAAATCTAGTTATAAGTAACAATAGGTCTTCTGTTGCCCATGACACACAGTACGCTATTGTGTTAAAAATGTTAAAATTCAATTTAATTTTTTTTAACATATATCTTATATTTTTTATTTTTTAACATATATCTTCAACATATATATATGTAAATATATATTATATATATATATATATATATATATTCAACATATATATTCAACGTATACATTAAACATTTTAACATATTTAACATTTAACATAATAACGTCACGGGGGTTAACTAAAGTTTGTTAAAATGTTAAAACTAGGATTGAGAATATTCAACCAAGTTAGCTCTGACCCCTAACCCAGGGAGATTAACCTACCTGGAGTCAGCCAGAATAAAATATATATTGGCCACAGCGTTGAAGATGTTAAAGTGTTAAAATTGCTATTTTGGTTAAGTCGAGGGTTAAGCCTGATGTAGTTATGGTAATGTTGGTGGGAAGGGAGAAAGGGAAAAAGAGGAAAAAAATCCCACTCCCCTCCCCCCTCCCCCCTCCCTCATCTAGGAACCTTTCTACCTGCTATGGGAAAAAGAGAGGAGGACATGGAAGAGGAGGAGGAGGAGGAAGAGAAGAGAAAGAGGAGGAGAAAGGAGAAAGGAGAGGGAGTTGTGGAAGGAGAGGGAGAGGGAAGAGTAGAAAGAGAAGAAAAAGAGAGTGGAGGGGAAAAAAGAGGAGGAATGGGTGACGGAAAAGAGCAGGGAGAGGAAGGAAGAGGAAAAAGAAAATGAGGAATGGAAAGAGAGGGAGAAGGAGGAGGGGAAGAAAAAGAAGAAGGAAGAGGGGTCGATGGAGAAGGGAGAGGAGGAAGAAGAGGAAGGGTAGTGGAAAGGGAAATAGGAAGAGGAGGAGGAGGAAGAGGAGGAGGAGGAGGAGGAGTAAAGAAACGGTTTGGTCGCTCTTCGTACCTGCCATTGAAGAAGAGGTATTGCTCGAAGGTGGGGGGGGGGAGGTGATGGAGGAAGAGATGGTGAAGGTGGACGAGGGGGGGGAGGAAGAAGAGAAAGGATAAGGAGGAGGTGGTAGAGGCAATAAATGTTGGAGATGTTTGTGAGTTTGCAGGAGGTGATGTAAAAGGTGGAAGAGGAGAGAAGGAAGAGGGAGAGGAGGAGGAGGAGGAGGAGGAGGAGGAAGAGGAGGTGGTGGATGAAAGGAGGAGAAAGAGGAGGAGGATAACAACACATAAGAAGAGTAGAATGAGTGGAAGGGGATATGAATGATGATGATGATGATTATGATGATGATGATGACGATGATAATGACGATGACGATGACGACAACATTGACTATAACGATGACGATGACGACGAAGAGGAGGAAGAGGAAGAAAAAGAGGACGTGGAGGAGGAGGAGGAGGAGGAACGGAAGGAGGAAAAAAAAAAGGATAAAAGAGAGAGAAGAAAATAAGCACAATGAAATTAAAGATAAAGGAGAAAAGGAAGAGGAGGAGGAGAAGGAGGAGGAGGAGGAGGAGGAGGAGGAGGAGGTGGTGGTGGCAGCGGTAGGAGTCGCCTCACGTGCGGGGCTTCCATCAACTGCCGCCAGCTGACCTGTGTCGTCCCTCCCCTCCCTCCCTACCTCCTCCTCCTCGTCCTCCTCCTCTTCCAATTCCTCCTCTATTTTCTTCTCTTCCCTCTAATTTCCCCAATCCTCCACAATCTCTCCTTCTTCTTCCTCTTGGTCCTATACCTCTTTCTCCTCCTCCTCCTTTTTCCAACAATTTCTCCTCTTCTTTCCCTTGTTCCTCATTCTCTTTCTTCCTTTTCTCCTCCTCTTTTTTATTTTCCTCTTTTGTCGCCTTCCTTTTTGGGCCTCTTCTTTGACTGAATGAAATCGCCTGACGACAGCACGACTAGGAACCTGTGGAACGTGACATGGTGTGTGTGTGTGTGTGTGTGTGTGTGTGTGTGTGCGTGTGTGCGTGAATAATTCATTCGCCCGGCGCCACTTCAGTTGCACCGAAACTTCCGGAGACTCTTCTCCCACTGGGTCACCAGAAGAAGAAGCTGCGAGACTGAGAGAGAGAGAGAGAGAGAGAGAGAGAGAGAGAGAGAGAGAGAGAGAGAGAGAGAGAGAGAGAGAGAGAGAGAGAGAGGATGGGCTGCATCATGTGACTTGAAGGACTTCCACCTCTCTTCGATCCATGATTCAGTTGCAGGATGTTATAAGATGGAGGGAGGGGCATATATATATATAGAGAGAGAGAGAGAGAGGAGAGGAGGGGGGATATAGAAAGAGGGGAAAGAGAAAAGAATGGGAGAGAGATTGCGAGGAGGGAAGAGAGTAGAGAGAAAGGGAAAAGGAAGGGTGAAGGAAGGGAAGAGATAGAGAGAGAAAGAGAGAGAGAGAAAGAGAGAGAGAGAGGGAGGGGAGAAGGAGAGAGAGAGAGGGGGAGGGAAGGAAGAAGGAGAAGGAGAGGGAGAGAAGGAGAGAAAGGGATATGGGGAAAGGGGGGAAGAGTGAATGGGGGAGGGGGAAAGGATGGACGGATGGAAGGGAGAGAAAGAGGGAATAAAAGAGAAAAGAGAAGAGAAAAAGAGAGAGAAAAGGAGTGAGGGGAACGCCCACCAACGTGGGGAGAATGGCGTTAGGTGCGTTAACAGGTTAGAGGAAAAAAAGGTTGGACATATTTCTCACAGGAAAACGCGAAGACCTACATTTATTGGCACCTGAAGAGTTGGGTATCATGTATGTGGGAAAAGGAGAGAAAAGGGATGGGAGGGGGAGGGTGGGAGGGGGAGGGAGGGTGAGGGTGTGGAAGGGTGGGTAGGGGGAGGGTGGGGAAGGGTGGGGAGGGAGGAGAAACCTCTACCCACTTAGTGGTATGAGAGCCCACGAGGTAATGACTGAATTGAGGAAGGTGGTAAAAGAAGACACGGGTCTAATTCCGAGTTCCTTCCTGACCGGTTTCGTTGTGAGAATGAAGAAGCTCAAAGCAAAACCGGTCTGGAATAAACTCGGAACAAGATCCGTGGCTTCTTTTACCATCTTCCTCAACTTGTCACCATGGCGGCAAAAAAAAAAAAAATAAAAAAAAATAATAAAAAATATCAAACTAAAGACTTAAGTTTTGATAAAGAATGAAGAGTGGAGAGAGGGGTGGGGGGAGCGAAAATCAGCCTCTCGGGCCAGAATGGGGTTTAGGCGATGAGAAAGATGCTGACATTTAACCCACGAGGATTAAATGGGTTACGGGGGAAATTTTTGTTGGGAAATGGTTTGGACTGTGGGAAAGGGGAACAGGTAAATATATGGAAGGTGTGTATGGTCGATGGAGACACAAATACATACATCTCCTCATTCCCATGGTCATTCTTTTGTATATACTATATATATATATATATATATATATATATGTATATGTATATATATATATGTATATTTATATATATATATATGTATATGTATATGTATATGTATATGTATATATATATGTATATATAATGTATATATATACATGTACATATGTATATATAATGTATATATATACATGTATATATGTATATATATGTATGTATATATATATATATATTTTTTTATATGTATATATATATTTATATATATATGTATATGTATATATATATATATATATGTATATGTGCAAAACAAATCACTAAGCACACGTGACAACAATACTTGCAGAAACCACTTGGAAAATAAAAGAAATGAATACCGAACGTTTTCGTCTATTCAAGACATCATCAGGGTACAAAGGATACAAAAAATGACCAAAGGTCACAATATGTACATAGTGGTAGAGGAACTGGGAAAGGTCCAATGTTACCCGATTCCAGAAGAATTATTTACAATCTTTTTAGTAATAAAATTATCTAACTTATACAAACCTAAGCTTAAATTCATATTATTTTCAAAACTATTTTTAATGTGACAAGACTCAATTATGTTCCTTTATACAATACTATGACATGATATAATAACTTTTGTGTTTTCCCAGTCATAGTACTGACTGGGAAAACACAAAAGTTAGCTTAGGTTTGTATAAATTCGATAATTTTATTATTAAAAAGATTATAAATAATTCTTCTGGAATCGGGTAACATTGGACCTTTCCCAGTTCCTCTACCACCATGTACATATTGTGACCTTTGGTCCTTTTTTGTATCCTTTGTACCCTGATGATGTCTTGAATAGACGAAAATGTTCGGTATTTATTTATTTTATTTTCCATGTGGTTTCTGCAGATATGTATATACATATATATATATATATATGTATGTATGTATATATATATATATATGTATATATATATATACATATATATATATAATATACATATATACTTTGAAAGAATCATCTATTTATTCATTTATATACTGTTCTATTACTCAATTAATCTATTTAGCTATTGATTTTTTACATGTTATTTATCTACCTATCTATTTATTTGCTTATCTATTTATCTATTTCTCCACTTATTTATTTATTAATTTATTTATTTATCAATTTATTAATTTATGTTCGATTATCCTCATTTGTAAATTTGCTTATTTAATTTTGTTTATTTGTTTATTGAATTTATCATTGAGCGGGTTAGGGCGTCGTTACTTGCAGCGAAGGTCGAGGGGATGGCGGTTCGAATCCTGCCACCGGCGAAGCTCAACCAAGGGCATGGTTAATTAAATTCCACACTACAAAGCCTTCTGTAAGGGGTACCGTCCTAGCCTTCTGATGGGAGAAGTTTGTGACGTCAAACCATATCATCATCATATCATCATCATATCATCATTGTTATCATTATTATCAATTCATCTCGTTTCTTGTTTATTTTCGTAATTTGCTAAATTTGTGCCGGTATTTTGAGCGTACCGAAGGCCAAAATACCTGTTAATAGCGCTTTTCCTGTAATAAAACGTATATAAAAAGAACACTCAGCCATATAGACGGACACAAGTATACTTCACCTTTCCACTACTGTGCTGCACTTAACTTTTTTTTTTTTTTTTTTTTTTCCTTTTTTTTTTTTTTTTTTTTTTTTTTTTTTTTTTTTTTTTTTTTTTTTTTTTTTTTTTTTTTTTTTTTTTTTTTAAGCTTGAGGCTAGATTCCCCATGATGATAGGGTTGCCATCTCGTTTAATGATC
The DNA here is from genome assembly GCF_046742065.1 of Oratosquilla oratoria. NCBI lineage: Eukaryota > Metazoa > Arthropoda > Malacostraca > Stomatopoda > Squillidae > Oratosquilla > Oratosquilla oratoria. The sequence continues at coordinate 30,615,180 of NC_134816.1, read as the reverse complement.
ACCTGGTAAGACTTCGCGATTAAGGGAGGGCTATTCATGACATTGATAAACAGATATTAAGCTGACAAATGTGTTTCATAGAAGGAAGCAATAACTTATGAGGCAGCTCGTATGTCCAAGTGAATGCAAATCTGAAGAGATGTAATATATATATATATATATATATATATATATATATATATAATAATATATATATGTATTCACCTCGGATCTGCTGCAGTCTCTGTCGAGACAGCCAGACACCACCCTACGGCAGTGAGCTCAGAGCTCATTATTTGCCGATCTCTGGGTAGGTCTGAGACCAGTGTGTGTGTGTGTGTGTGTGTGTGTGTGTGTGTGTGTGTGTGTGTGCGTGTGCGTGCGTGTATGTTAGGGGTTTCCACGGATATGAATAAAAACAGGTGCCGACATCCGAAATACAAGGAAAAGTGCCACACGTTAAGGAAGGAATGGACCCTGACAGACTACGACCTACAACATATAACCTGCAACCTACAAACTATAAATTACAACCTACAATCTTCAATCTACATCCTGTAACTTACAGTCTGCAACCTATAATCTACAATCTACAACCTACAATATAATTACAACCTTCAACCTTTAACATACAATCTAAAACCTATAATATAGACCCTACAACCTATAGTATAATCTATAACCTATAAGTACAATTTACAACCTATAACATACAATATACAAGCAACTGCCTTCAATAATTAATCTACGTACAACATACAACCTATAATTTACACTACAACCTACAACCTACCGACCTGTGATCTATAACCTACAAACTACAGCCTACGACCTATTATCTACAACCTACAATCTATAACCTACAACCTATAATCTACAACCTGCAACCTATAACCTACAACCTATCATCTATTACCAAGAACCCAAAACCTATAATCTTCAATTAATATCCTGCTACCTATAATCACAACATATAGCCTATCATCTACAATAGCCTATACAACCTACAACATAAGCCTATAAACCAAGAACCTATAATCTACAACCTATAATCCTACAATCTGCACCCTACAATTTGTAATATACAATCTACAACCAACAACCTATAGCACACAACCTACAACCTGCAACCTCTAACCTACAACCTATCATCTATTACCAAGAACCTAAAACCTATAATCTTCATTTTTTAACCTGCTACCTATAATCACAACATATAGCCAATCATCTACAATGTACAACCTATAATCTACAACCCACAACATAAGCCTATGAACCAACAACCTATAATCTACAACCTACAACCTATAATCATACCACCTGTAGCCTACAATCTGTAAAATACAAACTACAACCGAACAACCTATAACACAACCTACAACCTGCAACCTACAACCGACTACCTACAACCTGGTACCTACAACCTACAGCTTAC
>NC_134816.1:30593766-30608766 GCF_046742065.1 Oratosquilla oratoria | reverse complement strand
CATTTCTTTAATTAGATTCATTCATTCACTCATTCATTCATTCATTTACTTCTTCATTAATTTCTTTATATAATTATCTTTATTGATTAATTAATTTGTTTATTCATTTATTTATTTATTCATTTATTTATTTTTATTTGTTTATTCCATCATTTATTCATTTTATGTTTTGTCTTTCCATGCCGTGAGAAAGGCTCGAGATCAGTCTCCAACAGCTACCGGTGACTGCCACTTACCCAAGCACCTCCTGGGGTGATCTCCTTCCACCTTCATCCCAAAGGGCAGGTCTTCATTTGTGTCCAAGGACCTTGGGTGGCAAAGAAAAATGTCCACGAGTGAGGAATCCTTCTGTAGGAGTCTCCTGCTGGAGCCTCCTGTAGCAGCCTCCCGTGGGACTCTCCCGTAGTCCCCTGTTAGACTACCCTGTGGGAACTTCCTGTGGGGCCGCCTATGGGAGCCTCCTGTGGGGCCGCCTGTGGGAGCCTCCTGTTGGAGCCTCCTGTGGTAGCCTCCTGTGGGAGTATCCTATGGGACTCTCCTGTAGTCCCCTGTGGGACTCCCTTGTGGAACCCTCCTGTGGGACTCCCATGTGTGGCTATTCAGTGGGACTTCCCTGTGGGACTCCCCTGTGGGACTTCCCTGTGAGACTCCCCTGTGGGACTCCCCTGTGGGGCTCCCTTGTAGGAGCCTCCCGTGAGACTCCCTTGTAGGAGCCTCCCATGGGACTCTCCCGTAGTCCCCTGTAGGACTACCCTGTGGGAACTTCCTGTGGGGCCGCCTATGGGAGCCTCCTGTGGTAGCCTCCTGTGGGGCCGCCTGTGGGAGCCTCCTGTTGGAGCCTCCTGTGGTAGCCTCCTGTGGGAGTATCCTATGGGACTCTCCTGTAGTCCCCTGTGGGACTCCCTTGTGGAACCCTCCTGTGGGACTCCCATGTGTGGCTATTCAGTGGGACTTCCCTGTGAGACTCCCCTGTGGGACTCCCCTGTGGGGCTCCCTTGTAGGAGCCTCCCATGGGACTCTCCCGTAGTCCCCTGTAGGATTACCCCGTGGGACTCTCCCGTAGTCCCCTGTAGGACTACCCCATGGGAACCCCTTGTGGGAACCTCCTGTATGAATTCCCTTTGAAACTCTTCTGTATGACTCCCCTGTGGGACTCCCATGTGTGACTATCCAGTTGGACTTCCCTATGGGACTCTCCTGTTGAACTCCCCTGTAGAACTCCCCTGTGGGACTCCACTGTGCGGATCCCCTGTAAGACCCGTCCCGTGGAAACCTCCTGTAGGAGCCTCCTGTGGGACTCTCCCGTAGTCCGCTGTAGGTGTACCCTGTGGGACGCCCTGGGGGACCCTCCTGTATAATTCCCCTGTGGGACCCTTCTGTATGATTCCCTTGTGGGACCCTCCTGTATGTCTCCCCTGTGGGACTTATATGTGTGGCTATCCTGTGGGACTTCCTTGTGGGACTCCCTATGGGACTGTCCTGTAGAACTCCTCTGTGGGACTGCCCTGTGTGGGTCCTCTGTAGGAGCCCTCTTGTGGGACCCTTCTGTAGGAGCCTCTTGTGGGATTATCCCGTAGTCCCCTGTAAGACTACCCCATGGGAACCCCCTGTGGGAGCCTCCTTTATTATTACCCTGTGGGACTCCCATTTGTGCCTGTCCAGTGGGACTTCCCTGTGGGACTCCCCTATGGGACTCTCCTGTGAAACTCTCCTGTGGGATCCTTCTGTGGGACGCCCCTGTGGGACTCCCCTGTGGGACTCCCCTATGGGACTCTCCTGTGGGTCTTCCCCGTGTGACTTCCCTATGGGACACTCCTGTTTAATAACCCTGTGGGACTTCGCTGTGGGACCCTCCTGTGGAACTTCCCTGTGGGAATTCCTATGGGACCCCTGTGGGACCACCCTATGGGACTCCCCTGTGGGACCTTCCTTTGGAACTTTCATATGTGACTTCCCTGTGGGAACTTCCGATGGGACTCTCATATGTGACTCCCCTGTGGGAGTCTCCTGTGGGACCTTCCTTTGGAACTCTCATATGTGACTTCCCTGTGGGAGCTTCCTGTGGGAGCTTCCTGTGGGAGCCTCCTTTGGGACTCACGGGAGTAGTGTCACGGTGGGAACGGTACGGCGTGTAGTATTTTTAACTCGTCGCGAAAAGTCGAAAAATGGATTTTGGTTTTCTTTGGGTAATTCTTGGTGAGGACAAACGCAGCCATTTGGGCTCTGCCTTCGTATGATTTCCAAGGTTACATTGAATTGCAATGATGAATAGATAAATAAAAAACAAACAAAAGATAAATTCATAAATGAATAAATGGATTGATAGATGTTTAGGTAGATATATGATAATGAATAGATAGATAAATTCATAGATAAATAGATACATTTATCAAGTAAATAAGTGATAAATAGATAAGTATAAATGAATAAATAAATAACAAATAGATAAAAGATATAAATCAATTAGCTAATGATAAATGAATAGAAAAATAGATAAATGAATAATTTAACAAATAAAATTAAATAGATAAAAAGTAAAAGGCAAATGACCCAATAGATAAATGAGCAAGCAAGCAAGCAAACACGGAGAGAGGTGTGAGTGGGGGAGAGGAGGGAGGGATAGGGGGAGGGGGAAGAGGGGGAAGGGGGGGATAAAGCATGGGATATGATAGCACACGGTTCTGTCACAGTACACAGTATCACACCGTCATCTTTCCCCCTTCCCCTCCCCCCTTCCCCCCCTCCCCCCCCTCCACCGCTCCCCCTCCTCCCTCAACCGCTGCCCTTTAGCGTCGTTTTGCGGTTTGGTCTGGGCGGTCTTCTTTTCTTTTCCTTCTTTATAACTTCCTCCTCTTTTGGCTTTTCACTTCCAGTTTCCACTCCCCCACAAGGTCCACCCACCCTTTAGTTTCTCACTTGTCCAACTGTTTTAGTTCCCAGACCCCTCCTCCTCCTCCTCCTCCTCCTCCTCCTCCTCCATTTCTTCCTCCTCCTCCATTTCTTCCTTCTCCTCCTCCCATTTCTTCCTCCTCCATTTCTTCCTCCTCCTCCTCCATTTCTTCCTCCTCCTCTTCCTCTATCTCTTCCTCCTCCTCCTCCATCTCTTCCTCCTCCTCCTCCTCCATCTCCTCCTCCTCCATCTCCTTCTCCTCCTCCATCTCCTCCTCCTCCATCTCTTCCTCCTTCTCCTCCCCTCCTCCTCATGATGGTGATGATGACTACCATCATATATACTGTATATATGTGTGTGTGTGTGTGTATGTGTGTGTGCGTGTGTGCGTGTGTGCACGCGCGTTCGTGTGCTTGTGTGTGTTTGCGTGTTCGTGCGTGTATATGTGTACACATGTGTGCGTACGTGTGTGCTCGCGTGCATGTGTGTATTTGATCTCGGAACGTTATATATGTGCTTGTGAACATTTGTAAGTAATGAGAAGATGCACTTGACACAGGTGTGTCAGAGTAGACGGGGTGTAGGGAGGGGTGGGGATGGGGAGGCGAACTGTCATGGGTTCAGTAAGGTCAATTTTTCGGTCCGAATCAATGGCAAAATGTCCCTATTGACATATATCGTACAGTAGTATTGACTACGTAAATTATGTGTATTCAATATATCATGAACTTTCATAACAACCCCTATGGACCAGATTCACGAAGAATTCTTCCATAACTGGGGATTCGTTTCGTCTTCGTGGAGAGTAATACGTGACGCTGATCCGTATGGGTTCTACTGAAGCTCTAAATACATGGGCTGGCCCATAGGAAGCTGAGGGTTGCTTCCGAGGTAAATCAGTCAGGCTGGCAGTAGTCAGCATGTGATAAATTTGACCTAGATTACTGAAATCTGATTGATTGGTTCTGAGGGCTGAGGGCCAGTAAACTGGTTAGGATTGGTAATTTGTACCCAATCACAAAGGAATCCTGATTAGTTATGTTTCTACTAACCCTCCATTCTGCTATTCACCGTCCCACTCACACGAAGAGGGAAGTGGAAAACCCATGACAGAACAAACCCTGTCATTTGCGGCAAGTCGTTGGATGTTTTTAGGCCGATGTTTGGGTCGCCTCCCCGCCTGGCCAGGGCTGTCGGGAACAAATACAAGAATCGCACAGCGGGTCCCGGGAATCGAACTCATGAGTTCATGAGTTCAGTACAGTATCTACTGGGCTACAACGCAACATTGTCGTGGGTTCGAGTCCCGCACTTCTCTCAGATCCTTAGCAGTGACCTTGTTACCTGTCCTGACAGTAAAAGCGATGGCAAAAGTGAGGGTTTCAGCCGCAGGTACTCAGAGCCTCCTGGCGTATTTTTTTTTTTTTTTTTTTTTTTTTTACCATATCTACGATTCCACCTCTTCGGCGCGATAGTTCCTCCAAGGATAGAAGCGCTGGTATAGTCGATACAGCACCAATATCCCCTCATCACGCAGGCAGGACCAGAATCTTTAACACACCAATCCTCCTGGGCAGTACTTCTCCATCACTGTTTTCATTACCATTAACCCTTTAAACTCCGATGACAAGATGTCTTGTCATTTGGTCAAATATAACGAAAAATCATAAAACACCAAAATGTTTGATCAAACACCAGAAAAATATGACGTCAATTCTCGCGCGGTCAAGCCGCATCAGATGATATTCGGATGTACGGGCCGGCGCGAGGCCTACCACATAAGGTTTTTCGTATCTACACCACAAGCGGCTGACATGAGTTGAATAGGTTAACAACCGTCTTCTCCACCATCTCCACCATTGTTTTCGTCACCACTATCTTCATCTTCTCCAACACCAACATAAATGGGTCATCTTCCTCCTCCTTCTCCACCAATTTCACCACCGTTTGTCTCTGCACTAAATACTCGTCACGGGAATTGATCAAAATAAGGCCAAGGTTGGAACTTTCATGTACATACTGAATCTGTCATTGCAATTATTTATTCATTTGCTTATCTATGTATCTATTTACTCTTTGATGTATTTATCAGTTTATTCACATTTATTATATTCATTTACTCATTTCTTATTTGTTTCGTTATTTATTTCTATTTGTCTTAATGTTTATTCGTCCATGTATTCATTTATTTGAATATTTGATTTATTTTCTTTAATTATCATTATCATCAAATGTACGTTTTTTTTTTTTTTTTTTTTTTACAAACTGTTCTAAGGAAGTACCTACTCTACGGGACAGAGAACACTCTTGTATGTAGGCTATGGACGATCTATATATAATTACATCAACGATGCGGAAGGAGAATCAAACTAAGAGTCACAAGGACGCCAAAAGAGTTCTTTGTCCACTTAGACATTTCCGCCTCCTCCTCCTCCTCCTCCTTTCCACTTTCTACCTTTCATCTCCCCATCGCCTTTCACTATCCTCATCTCCCTCTCCTTCCCCTTTCCCCACTCCTACTCCCTCCCTTTCCTCCCCTTCCCGACTCCCACTCCTCCTCCTCCTCCCCTTCCCGACTCCCACTCCTCCTCCTCCTCCTCCTAACACCTCCCCTTCTCCTTCACTCTCCTCCCCCCTCCCCTTCCCTCTCCTCCCTCCTCCCCTTCCCTCTCCTCCCTCCCCCCCTTCCCTCTCCTCCCTCCTCCCTTTCCCTCTCCTCCCTCCTCCCTTTCCCTCTCCTCCCTCCTCCCCTTCCCTCTCCTCCCTCCTCCCCTTCCCTCTCCTCTCCCTCCCCCGTCCCTCCCCTTCCCTCCTCTCCCTCCCCCGTCCCTCCCCTCCTCCTCCTCCTAACACCTCCCCTCCTCCTTCCCTTCCCTCTCCTCCCCCTCCCCTTCCCTCTCCTCCCTCCTCCCCTTCCCTCTCCTCCCCCCTCCCCTTCCCTCTCCTCCCTCCTCCCCTTCCCTCTCCTCCCCCTGCCCGCCCCTCCCCTCCTCCTCTTCCTAACACCTCCCCTCACCCTTTCCCTCTCCACCCCCTCCCCGCCCCTCCTCTCCTCCTCCTCCTCCTCTTCCTCTTGGCATCTCCCCTCTCCCTTCCCTCTTCTTCCCCCTCCCCTTCCCTCTCCTCTCCTCCTCCTCCCCTTCCCTCTCCTCCCTCCTCCCCTTCCCTCTCCTCCCCCTGCCCGCCCCTCCCCTCCTCCTCTTCCTAGCACCTCCCCTCACCCTTTCCCTCTCCACCTCCTTCCTCGCCCCTCCCCTCCTCCTCCTGATACCTCTCCCCTTCCCTCTCCTCCCCCCTCCCCCTTCCCTCTCATCACCCTCCCCTTCCCTCTCTTCCCCTCCCCTCCCCTCCCCTCCCCTCCTCCTAGCACCTCCCCTCCCCATTCCCTTTCCTCCCCCTCCTCCGCCCCTCCCCACCTCCTCCTCCTCCCAGCATCTCCCCTCTCCCTTCCCTCTCCTTCCCCCCTCCCCCTCTCCTCCCCTCTCCCCCGCCCCTCCCCTCCTCCTACTCCTCCTAGCACCTCCCCTCCCCTTTCCCTCTCATCCCCCTCCTCCTCCTCTTCCTAGCACTTCCCTCCCCCCTCCCCCTCCCACCTTACCCACCGCTCTTCCAAATGTCTCTAATATCTTTACTCGTTACCCTCTGCTCTACTTTACACCGAACACCACCACTGTCACCATCACCACCAAGCTCTCCCCCATCCAGCACCTGTCCAGGTCGGGAGCACCTGCCGGCACCACTGACACCTGCACTTTCATTGCCACCTTCCCCAACCTCTTTCCAACAGCTTTAGCCTCCCCAGTACCAAAACCAAAATCTTCAGTTTTCAATTTTGACTTTCTGTGTTGTGGCCTGGTGACGTCATCGGAAGCGCGATAGTCTCCTATTCGCTTAGATGTAGGTTCAAATCCCGCACTCCTCTTCGATTCCACCACCACCACCAGTGACTGTTAGTTACCTATCCTAACAGTCCAAGCGCGTAAGGTAGAGGTGAAGGCTTCGGCCGCAGCTACTCAGCGACTCCTGGCGTGGGTTCCTCCTCTTCACCTTTCTGTACTGACGCCTGTTCACCCCACTGCTTATTCAAACACCACCAACGACACCACCACCACTACCACCATCACCACTACCACCATCATCACTACTACCATCACTACTACTACTACCACTACCACCACTACCACTACTACCACCACCATTACCACCACCAACACTACCACTACCACCGCCACCACCACTACCACCACCACCACACCACTACTACCACTACCACCACCACCACTACCACTACAACCACCACCACTCCCACCACCATTCCCACCACCACCATTCCCACCACCACTACCACCACCATTCCCACCACCACCACTCCCATCACCACCACTCCCACCACCACCATTCTCACCACCACCATTCCCACCACCACCACTTCCACTACCACCACCATTTCCACCACCACAATTCCCACCACCACCATTCCCACCACCACCATTCCCACCACCACCATTCCCACCACCACCACCACTCCCACCACCACCACCACTCCCACCACCACTACTACCACCACCACTCCCACCACCACTACTACCACCACCACTCCCACCACCACTACTACCACCACCACTCCCACCACCACCATTCCCACCACCACCATTCCCACCAACACCACTCACACCACCACCACCATTCCCACCACCACCACCACTCCCACCACCACCATTCCCACCACCACCACTCCCACCACCACCATTCCCACCACCACCACTCCCACCACCACCATTCCCACCACCACCATTCCCACCACTCCCACTACCACCACCACCGTTCCCACCACCACCACTCCCACCATCAGCACCACTATCACCACCACACACCACAACAACAACATCAGCAACAACAACATCAAGAACAACAACACCTGTCGACGACGGTAGCAGCCTAGTGGCGTAGGACAGGATGCAGGTGGAACGAACGGGGCTCGGGCGCGTACGCGCGTGCTGCCGCGGGCCTCTCTCCACGTGCGGGTGTCCACTTTGGTCCTCAAATTAGTTCCTCTTATTACGTCTCTTACTCATTCCGTCACTACCAGTCCCCCCCCTCCCATCCCCCCATCCCCCCTATCCCCCCAACTCTTCCACCTTGTCCCCCCATCACCACGCCACCGCCCATCATGACGTCATCACCGTGAATGCGCGTGCGCGTGGGTGCATCTCGGACGCCATTTTGTTTCGAAGAAGGAGTGACCAGAGAGGATTGGTCAGCGGGGGTTAACCCTTTCCTTACCGGGTGGTACTTCACCTTTCTTAACCTGTCTGCCGCTAGGCGATTTAATTAATCCCCTTTTAGAACCTGGTCTGTTAAGCCCGTGTCACAACTACGCGACTTGAGTTCGTTTGAGTATAAACGACTTAGGTTACAATCTTTTATTTTCCGAATCTACACATGTCAAATCACCTTTGCGTCAAATATTGAGCAGCTGAATGGCAAACTAAGAGAAGTTAAATCCATACGAATATTAGACACATTGTTGAATTGTAGACTTAGGGAAGTCTCGAATACTGTAAGGGAAACCGTTTCTAGCTTTTCAAGTTCACAACATTTGACGAGAATCGTGATAGTGTGACTGGGGCTTTAGGAAGGCGTCGTAGCACCTGTGCCTCAACCCCTTCCGTACAGGGTGGTACTCTTCCCTTTGTTCTGTCCATCGTCAGGCTATTCCATTCGCCTTCCTAACCCTTTGGCAGATGTGGGGTGACAACTGACCCCAGCTGGACTACGAGTACTGTGACGACCAATTTTCGGGACATTTGCAAAATATCTGCAATATTTACAGCTGGATTCCACAGTAAAAACAAAGGAATAGAAATAAATTAATAAACTAATAAATAAGTGAAATTTTGTTTTGGTATTCTTCTACATTTAATTATATATTTGGGGGTATTTATCTATTCCGGTTAGGGTCCCGCTACGGAGGAACCACCAGAAGCAGGTGTCCGTTTTCTGCGTCTTTGTGGCTTGTTTGTCCTTGGTCCGCCTTCGTAGTTCTCTTCCCAAGAACACAAAGGTTCCAATCTGATTCCCAACGGCAACCAGTGAATGCCACTTGCCTTACACACACACACACACACACACTAAACGTGTTACCACCCTATCAAGAAACCTTTTAATCCATACACTTCCCAAACACGACTACCACACATGTTACATTGTTACGGATATACCGATACAAGCGAGTTATATGTACTATTATAGGTGTATAAACATCTTATACATAGTATTTCAGTTGTTGTCATGTGATTTTGTTTAGGTTAGGGAAAACTTCATACAATTTTGAGTTTAACATATTCTTATTTCACCCTTTTCCAGTAGTGTCTTCTCCTAGCACAGAAGACCAAGATTGTACATCATGCAGTTTGTATGCTAATTTGGTTACTATTGTTGACGTTGCTGTGAAATGTTTATATAAAATGAATTGAAACTATTAAACGTTATATGGTAACGGTAGATTTCTAAGACTTTGGTAAATTTCTACGTTTTGTTTTGTGTGTGATTATGTCCTTTCTAAGACTCTAATTGGCTTTTAGGCTCTGTTCCCCGTATGTCCACTTTTGTTTATATAAATGAATTGAAACTATTAAACGTTATATAGTAACGGTAGATTTCTAAGACTTTGGTAAATTTCTACGTTTTGTTTTATGTGTGATTATGTCCTTTCTAAGACTCTAATTGGCTTTTAGGCTCGGCTCCCCGTATGTCCATTTTTGTGTAGACTTCTTAACCCATTCAACTCCGATGACAAGATGTCTTGTCATTTGGTCAAATAAAACAAAAAATCATAATAAAACAACAAAATGTTTGATGATCAAACAGCACCAGAAAAATATGACGTCATCAGTCCTCCTCGAGGAGGACTGACGACGTCATATTTTTCTGGTGCTGTTTGATCATCAAACATTTTGTTGTTTTATTATGATTTTTTGTTTTATTTGACCAAATGACAAGACATCTTGTCATCGGAGTTGAATGGGTTAAATAAGTTGTAAGACAACTTTTTTATTTAGGAAGTTGGGGCGAATTCTGATAGCCTGGTTCTAGCTGTAGCCTAGCAACTTTAGCTAGATAGGAAAGGCTTGTAGGTAAACAAAAAGGTTTAGCGTGATGCATTGAATATCTTAAAATTTAACTTTAATGTAACCCTCCCGTCTTGATATGTTCTAATTCTAACCAAGTTTCTAGACTCTAGACAAACGGCGAGACCCGCCCAGCATAATCACTCACTTTCCCCATTCGCCCTGCAACTACCAAAACTACCATTTGGCCATAACACCTGCTACCGCAACTACCAACCTATCACTAACACCTGACCATTAGAGCACGCCCAGAAATGGCCGCCCACCAGATGACGACAACACCAGACCCAGATGACCGCCCATAAGCAGCAAGCCACCCACAAGTTGACCACCCACCCACCCACCCACCCACCCTTTCCCCCCTCCCCCCTTTCCCCCCTCCCCCCTTTCCCCTTAATCTGACCGTTTAGCAGATGACTGTCATTGTCATCAATTCATCAACAAATGGTGACATGTCTTTATTGTCACTAACAACACTATCACCTCTAATCGTACTATCGCAGTTAACACTGTCGCTACTATAAGCACCATTATCATCATCACAATAACCACTATCTTTGCTACTATCGAAGCTATCACCAACACAATCAACATCTTCGTTATCATTATAACCACCACAGTAGCTGTCAACACCATAGCCGTCACCACCAGTCACCATCACCACTACCATAACCACTACCACCACCACCATCACCACCACTACCACCACCACTACCACTACCACTACCACTACCACCACCACCATCACCACAACGTATGCCGCCCATACCACACACACAGGATGCAGGTGACCTTTCCGTCCACCACGTGTTGCCTCCTCCCCCCCTCTCCCCCTCCTCCCTCCTCCCTTTCCCCCTCCTCCCTCCCCCCCCCTCCTCCTGTGCTGCCTTCTGCTTCTGAGTCAAGAAGATGCGCAGAAGTCCAGAAAAGGTAATTAGGGAAAGGGGGGACCCGGCGACTTCCTACACATTAACTCGGTCAAGAAATATGATAATTGTAATGCATGTAGCATTCGCATCTGCATGAATAATTATGTTATTGTTTTATTATTGTTGTCGTTGTTATTACAATCATCATCATCATCATCATCATCATCATCATCATCATCATCATTATTATTATTATTATTATTATTATTATTATTATTATTATCATTGTTATCATTATTATTATCATTGTTATACATTATTATTATACATTGTTATCATCATCATCATCATCATCATTACCACTATAATCACCATTATAATTATCATAATCATTATAACTATTCTTCCGGATTTCATCATCATTGTTATCAAATCAACATGAACATCAACATCAAGGAAAAATAAACTAAACTAAAAATAGATAAACAGAATTAAGACATAGCAAAATGAAATAAGATTAATTAAAAAAAAAAATAAACCAGAATGAAATAAGATAAAACAATTTAAATTATTCACGAATGTGCATTTCCTTCCCCTCCCTCGCCCCTCCCTCGCCCCTTCCTCGCCCCTTCCTCGCCCCCTTCCTCTCCCCCTTCCTCTCCCCTTCCTTACCCTCCCTCGCCCTTCCTTACCCTCCCTTGCCCCTTCCTTACCCTCCCTCGCCCTCCCTTCCCCTCCCTCCCCCTCCCTTCCCCTCCCTCCCCCTCCCTTCCCCTCCCTTCCCCTCCCTTCCCCTCCCTCCCCCTCCCTCGCCCTCCCTTCCCCTCCCTTTCCCTCCCTCGCCCTCCCTTCCCCTCCCTCGCCCTCCCTTTCCCTCCCTCGCCCTCCCTTCCCCTTCCTTACCCTCCCTTCCCCTTCCTTCCCCTCCCTTCCCTTCCCTTCCCTTACCCTTCCTCGCCCCTCCTTCGCCCCTTCCTCGCCCCTTCCTCGCCCCTTCCTCGCCCCTTCCTCGCCCCTTCCTCGCCCCTCCCTCGCCCCTCCCTTCCCTTCTCTTCCCCTCCCTCGCCCCTTCCTCATCCCTTCCTTCCCCTCCCTCGCCCTCCCTTCCCCCTTCCTTACCCCCCCTCGCCCCTTCCTCGCCCTCCCTTCCCCCTTCCTCACCCCTCCCTTCCCCTCCTTTTCCCTCCCTCGCCCTCCCTCGCCCTCCTCCTCTACCCTCATCACCTCCTACTTGACCAATTTCACCTGCTTCCCACTCCGTTTCCTGCTTCCCTCTCCCACACTCCCACCTGCCTCCTTGCCTCCCCTCCCCCTCCATCTCCCCCCTCTCCCTCCCCCTTTCTCCCCTCTCTCCCTCCACCTGGCCCTTCCCTCCTCCCCCACCCTCCCTCCTCACAACTCCTTCAGAATGGTGTGTACTTTACAAATTACTCCATCTAACAATACATGATTGTCAACTCAACTGATGATGGACTCCATATTGGACGTGGCCGACATGGGTCGAGATCCATGGCTGCACACTAGGCTAGCATGCTACTTGCTTTTGCTATTTGGTTTGAGCAGAAACGACTTTAGTTACAATATTCTAGATTTCCGAAAGAACGCCTCAACAATATGTTTAACTTCTCTTCGTCATTCAGATTCTCATTATGTGACGTAAGAGTAATTTGATATTTGAATAAAAAAAATCGTAACCAATGTCGTTTCTACTCAAAAGCAAAAGCAAAAGCAAGTAGCATGCTAGCCAGAAATACCTAGTTTGCAGCCACTTTTAGAGGTCCAAAAATTATCCATTCGATGGGGCAATTGCCTTGTATGCTTTATCATACAGAGTAGTAAACGAGTGGAATAAACTTAGTAACTATGTAGTGAGTGCCGAAACTATCGGTTGTTTTAAGAAAATATTAGATAAATTTTTGAATGAGGATGACAGGTCGCAAGTGACATGGAACTACCTAGTGTAAGCCCTACGGTCTCTTGCAGCCTCCTCCATTCTTACGTTCTTATACTCATATTCAAACCTGTGGTAGAGGAAATACACCCCCAATTAAGACTTTTATAATAATAACGTTGAGTTTTTTTGGGGTGGGTGTAATATGGGTGTATGCATACGCGGACCCTCCCACCTTCCCCCATAAAGAGGAAAAGGACTAATGACATAATCTGAAGCGTGCTGGTACCACATTCTCTTAGTTATGGGTTCGAGTCCCGCACTTCACTCCCATTCCGGTAGTGACTGTTACCTGCCTCCACAGTCCCCAAAGCGCAGAAAAGGGCAAAGATAACGGCTTCGGCCGCAGATACACACCGTCTGGTGTAGTTTCCTCTTCGTCACCTATGACCTATAGTAGATGTCTGTCCACATGTCGTCAAGTAATTCTATCCATTTGATGGTAACGTTGATCAATCAGAGGAGATGGAAGGAAGAACTATGGTCTAGTCCCTTCATCTTACCCCAGAACCCTTACCCCAGAACCCTTACCCCAGAACCCTTCCCCCAGAACCCTTCCTCCAGAACCCTTCCCCCAGAACCCTTCCTCCAGAACCCTTCCCCCCAGAACCCTTACTCCAGAACCCTTCCCCCCAGAACCCTTCCCCCAGAACCCTTCCCCCAGAACCCTTACCCCAGAACCCTTACCCCAGAACCCTTACCCCAGAACCCTTACCCCAGAACCCTTACCCCAGAACCCTTCCCCCAGAACCCTTCCCCCAGATCCCTTCCCCCAGAACCCTTTCCCCAGAACCCTTTCCCCAGAACCCTTTCCCCAGAACCCTTCCCCTAGATCCCTTTCCCCAGAACCCTTCCCCTAGATCCCTTTCCCCAGAACCCTTCCCCCGAACTCTTCCATTAGAACCCTTACCCTAGAACTCTTCCATCAGAACCCTTTCCCCAGAAATCTTCTCTCAGAACCCTTCCCCCAGAACCCTTTACCGAGAAACTTCCTGAGATCCCTTCCCAGAACTCTTCCATCTTCCCCCAGAACACTTCCCAAAACCCTTTCTCCCCCAGAACCATTCCACCAGAACTCTCCATCGTGTTCCTCTTCAGGCAACAGACCATTCCCTGTCGGGTGACCTGGAAGAAGAAAGAAAGAACCCAGGAGCCCACGCCAGGAGTCGCTCATCAATGGCCGAAACCGTCACCCCTATTCGGACAGACCGGGCAAGTGACTGTCGTCTACTGCGTTGGGGATAGAACTCGAGTCTCTACTCGTGGTAGTTTTGCTTGGTACTGTGTAGCAATGTGGTGCCTCGATCCGGAAGCCTTGTGTGCACTTCGTCACACGTGTGGAGTTGTTTTGCACGAGGTTCTTATCGACTACATCGGGCAGGATCTGCCGCACCATCTGTTATAGTCAGTACCAGACGATAGATCGCATCATGGGCTATAGCGTACTCCTACAACAATACGGTGTCGAACTCCCTCAAGAACTGAAGAGTATTTGGGCCCAAGGGCCTTGGATCACTGGACACACTCCTTGAGGTACTGAAGAGTATTCGGACCTAAGGGCCTTGAGATCGAGTCCTACAAGTCGGTGGCCTTCCTTGGGCATCAGGCGATGCGGAGTTCGGGAGGCTATTGCTGGGGCGTCCGCGACGCAGCTGTCAGTCTCGAAGAACCACAGGTGGTGTCGTGGTGGCTGAGGCGCCGGCGTGTCTGCTTTTGCTTTCAACCTTCAAAGTCACAACTACGTTTACTGGTGCTTGTATATGTGCTTGTATGTTTAGCCTACACATGAACACACGCACACGCAGGCAAATATGCACACAGGAAAGAGCGCGCATGCACATGCACGCACACACACAGACACACACACACACACACACACACACACACACACACACACACACACACACACACACACAAATATGCACACAGGCACGAGTGTCCACACGCGCACACACACACACACACACACACACACACACACACACACACACACACACACACACACACAAATATGCACACAGGTACGAGCGTCCACGCACGCACACACACACACACACACACACACACACACACACACACACACACACACACACACGCACACCCACACATACACACACACATACACACAAACACACACATGTCCTTGTTATCATGCGGATA
>NC_134816.1:30573766-30578766 GCF_046742065.1 Oratosquilla oratoria | reverse complement strand
GCACACATGCATATATGCCTATGCCCATACACATACATATGCATATACAGTACATATGTACGGATGCATATACATATACATGTATATAAATATGTATATATACATTTATGCAATATTAACTATTTCGCTTTTGTGACCGGAATCGAACCCCGTCTTCTTGAATTACCGATCTCGTCTGTTACCAACTTGACCGCTGAGGGTATGAACGGTATGCAGCCTCATACCATACATGGTATGCAAGTGTTTGATGCTAATGAAAACTACGAACCGTTCATTAGTTTTCTACCAACCCTTTACCCATGAATATCATTTGCTTTGCGTTTTGAGTATTATGAATTACAAATCACTTGTTTATGGTGATGTCATGTTAATAACTATTTGGCTGTCGGGACAGGATCTTGAACTCGGGCTTCTGAGATCGTCGAAGTAGCCACTGGTCACGAAGTCAAAGAAGCCTCACGAAGAAGGTATCCTCTCTCAGTAATGGCCTTCGACCGCTGTTCACCACAGGAATTGAGGTGAATTGGGCATCACTGTGTGTGTGTGATGCATCAGCTTCCTTCGGGTATCGTCATGGATGTGGCGTGCACGTGGACACACGTTACTTGTGTTCATGTATGAACAGTTTTGGGCCACTGACAAGGTTGAAGTCCGAGCGGGTACCAGCTCCGGAAACCGCGAAAAGAAGAAAAAGAAGAAGAAAAAGGAGGAGGAAAAGGAAAAACGAGAAAAAGGAGAAGAAGGAGAAGAAGGAGGAGAAGGAGAAGAAGAAGAAGAGGAAGAAGAAGAGGAGGAGGAAGAGGAAGAAGAAGAGAAAGAGGAGGAGGAGGGGCAAGAGTCACACCAGAAGGAACTGAATCTCACCGCAAGACAAGTGTCAGCCTTCAGAGGAGTCTCCTGACGCTGCTGTCGCAATATGGAACGCTGACGTTCTTCCCTCCAGGTCCATCACAGAAACCTTCTCACACTCACTCGACCTCCCCCCGGCAACCCCAACCTCTCTCCCCTTCATCCTCCAGGACCTATGCCATCAATCCTCTGTATAAAATAGCCTCGGCCTCTCTCCCTTCCCCGGTCTTCGGCTTCTGATAGCCGGCCGTACCGCGCCGTGTTGTGTTGCCTTCCACAGTCGCCAAAAAATGTATCACATGTGATTCCCAGGCTCTGAAATGTTTTGGAAAGGAGCCTCATTCTTGTCGTGGGTCCTGCCAAGAATTTGAGTCTCAATAACAACCTTCCTAGTTATGGACCAAAAGGTCTTTTACGACCACTTTCATCTTTCATTCTGCTCATGATCTTGGTATGGTCAGTAAATGCAATATATTTTTATACCTGTTCGCTTCATCTATCATGTTTTTAATGTAGATCAAGAACATTTCTGGTGGCAATACTGTGGGACTGTATTAGGTTTCACACTCCAATGTGATATCCTATCCTTCCCCAACGCGATTTTTTTTCTTTCTTTTTTTCAAAATAACTTGTTCTATTTGGGTTCATGAACGTAGCAGATTCCAGGAAGTTGAGACCAATCTGATGCCCAAAGCCGAGTGGCAACCCTAGAACTAGAGAATTTTGACGTGGAAAAAAAAAAAAAAAAAAAAAAGTGTACTTTATCTTTTTTTTTATACTGAGGTCAGTTTTCAATTGAATAAACTTGTCCTTTCTTACACAAAGTAAAATACATCTACCACTTCTATTCCCTTTGTCCAGGGGCTACACACATCTGAATGAAATTGGGTAGTATTTACCGGAACCAAGCGTATATAGTACACCCTCAGCTTCATTGTATGTGGAATTCACCATGGGCTTGGATCATGTGCTGGTCTTGTGATCTACAGATATTATCTCTTCCGGTTGAGAGCTCAGAGCTCATATATGGCCTGATCTATGAGTAATGATCTAACCACACACACACACACACACACACACACACACACACACACACACACACACACGCTGTGGTTAGAGCTCTGGCTTGCCACTACGGAGGTCCGGGTTCGATCCTCGCCCGGGGCTGAAATAATATCAGTATCGCAGCGCTGAGGGGTGTTACTCCAACTCTCGTGGGCGGGGAGTTGGGGTGTGTGTGTGTGCAAGGTCATAGCATTACCCATAGATCGGACCTACGAGCTCTGAGCTCTCTTCCAGGAGGGAAATAGCTGTCGATCACGAGTCCAACACGTGATCCAAAGACCAAGTGAATACACATACACACACACACACACACACACACACACATACACACACACACAAACGACTCGGTGGCGCGGTTGGTAGAGTCCCAGACTGTCAGTACAGCGGTACCGGTGGTACTGAGTTCGAATCCTGCCCAGGCTGAAATTATTTCAGTATCGCTGCGCTCCGAGTCGTTACTCCAACTCTTGTGGGCGAGGAGTTGGGTGTGTGTGTGCGTGTAAGGTCATAGCATTACCCATAGATCGAACGTACGAGCTCTGAGCTCTCTTCCGGGAGGGAAATAGCTGTCGATCACGAGTCCAACACGTAATCCAAAGATCGAGATGAAACCGAGGTGAATCACACACACACACACACACACACACACACACACACACACACACACACACACACACACACACACACACACACACACACACACACACACACACACACACACATATCCTTGCCCAGTGGTTCCTTACTAGGGTGTGACCGGACTACTAGAGAATACAAGACCAGTTTTCTATTGGTTGAATGATCTAAGTTTCTAGTTACCCAATGTTTTAGAAAATACTTCCTAGATGCCAATAAGACATATTTGGGCATTAGATTTCATTACATTGTTACAATATATTCTTGATTCGGAAATATACTTGTATACCAACCTTGACGAATCTGAGTATTCCTTTCTCGTATTTAAAAAAAAAAACAAAAAACAAAAAAAAAAAAAAAAAGTCTGTTGAATTTTGGGGGTACGAGAGAGGCTAGATACTCTGGAAAGATTGCAAAGAACGGTTCGGTTTCACGTCACGAATGTGTCCCTCTTTCAGAGATGTCTAGGATAGTGTTTCTTTACAAAGGGCTATTTTGAAGTATGGAAACTTAATGTAGTATGCTCTTATGCTCTTATTTATGCTTACTTATGCTCTTACGATGAACTTGCCCAACGACTGACAGTCTCGAACCATCTCCGCTCTCGACCTGACGCCTAAGTAGCGACGCTCTAAACCACTGGGGTAGCAAACGATAATAACAAAAGAGGCTAAGAATGGCTGTTAGGAACATAAGAACGAAGGAGACTGCAAGAGACCATAAGGCTTACACTAGGCAGTTTCATGTCCGTTACTACCTTTCACCCCCGTCCATAAATATATCTAATCTTCTCCTAAAGCAAAAAGTTGTTTCAACGCTCACTACATGGTTACTAAGTCTATTTCATTCATTTACCAATCTGTTGATAAACCAGTTCTTGTCTATTTCCTTCTTAAACCAAAATTTTTCCAATTTAGATCCATTACTACGAGTTCTGCCTTGATGTCTCACCCACCAGGCGATTCTTTCCAGCTCAGGAGTCCAAACTCTCGTTCTCGATGGAGCCGAAGATCACATAGAAGAAGAAGAAGAAGAAGAAGAAGAAGAAGAAGAAGAAGAAGAGGTGGACCTCCTGTCCGTTCGAAGAAGAAGAAGAAGAAGAAGAAGAAGAAGAAGAAGAAGAGGTGGACCTCCTGTCCGTTCGAAGAAGAAGAAGAAGAAGAAGAGGAGGAGGTGGACCTCCTGTCCGTTCGAAGAAGAAGAAGAAGAAGAAGAAGACGAAGAAGAAGAAGAAGTGGACCTCCTGTCCGTTCGAAGAAGAAGAAGAAGAAGAAGAAGAAGAAGAAGAGGAAGAAGAAGAAGAAGAAGAAGAAGAAGAAGAGGAAGAAGAAGAAGAAGAAGAAGAAGAGGAGGAGGAGGAGGAGGAGGTGGACCTCCTGTCCGTTCTTCTGAACGGACATGAGAGAGAGAAAGTGAGATGCACCAGATACCTTTCTCTCGTTTTTGCTCTCACAATTCTCACGGCTTCTGTTCCTTGGTCTCCCTTCTAGCCCCCCCTTCCCCCTCCCCTTCCCCCCTCCCCCCTTCCCCCCTTCCCCCCTTCCCCCCTTCCCTTGCTTTCTTTTACCTTCCCATTTCCTTGATGACCTGTTCATCCCCGCTCGTCTCGACCCCTTGGAGAGGAAAGCAAGGGAAGAGTCTGCGAACTCGGACAATCCACAGGTCGATGCTTTACCTCGGACAGTTTTTGATCTTATAAAACTAGGCTCGATTCTTAGACCCGGACACCACCTGCGCACATCCAGTCACTTATGTTAAATCCTTTATTTCATGAGAACATAAGAATGGTGCAAA
This sequence comes from Oratosquilla oratoria, assembly GCF_046742065.1. Lineage (NCBI taxonomy): Eukaryota > Metazoa > Arthropoda > Malacostraca > Stomatopoda > Squillidae > Oratosquilla > Oratosquilla oratoria. Next base: position 30,574,422 of record NC_134816.1, on the reverse strand, counting down.
CCGCAAGAGACCATAAGGCTTACACTAGGGAGTTCCATGTCCCTTACCACCTGTCGTGGTAAAGTTATCTTTCCTTAAAACAATCAATTGTTTCATCAAGGTTACTAAGTCTATTCCATTCGTTAACTACTCTGTTGGTAAACCGGTTCTTGTCTATTTTCTTCTTAAGACCATAATCAATTTCTAGTGAATTCTAACATGCCTCTCTCTCTCTCTCTCTCTCTCTCTCTCTCTCTCTCTCTCTCTCTCTCTCTCTCTCTCTCTCTCTATTTCTCTCTCTCTCTCTATATATATATATATATATATATCTCAATCTCTCTATCTCTCTATCTCTCTATCTCTATCTCTATCTGTATCTCTCTATCTCTATATATCTATTTCTCTCTATCTCTATCTCTCTATCTCTCTATCTCTATATATCTATTTCTCTCTCTATCTCTCTATCTATCTATGTCTCTATATCTCTATATCTCTATCTCTCTCTCCCTCTCTCTCTCTTTCTCTCTCTCTCTCTAAGGAATTCTGTTACCGTTTCTTCACTTATTCTTTCATCTTTGTATCTAACCCTCTTCGGTTATCTTTGATTCTCTTTTGTCCCCCTTTTTATTGCTCCCCTTCCTTATGCTCCATCTTCATCACGTTCTTTGCATACATCT
>NC_134816.1:30561266-30568766 GCF_046742065.1 Oratosquilla oratoria | reverse complement strand
AAACCCTTTTCCCCCGGTACTAAACCCTTTTTCCCCTAGTACTAAACTCTTTTCATCCCGGTACTAAACCCTTTCCCCCGGTACTAAACCCTTTTCATTCCGGTACTAACCCCCCCCCCCGTACCAAACCCTTTTTCCCCCGGTGCTAAACCCTTCCACCCCTCGGTACTAAACCTTCCCCCCCCTGTACTAAACACCTTCCCCCCCCCCCCGGTACTAAACCCTTTTCCGCTAGTACCAACCCCTTTCCCCCGGTACCATACCCCTTTTCCCCCGGTACTAAGCCCTTTGTTTATTTATTTATCTATTAACTTAACAAATTATTTATTTATCTATTCTTTTATTTATTTGAATATATTTTCTTATTTATTTATCTGCTTATTTAGTAATTTATTGACATCTTTATTTATTTATTTATTTATTTATTCATTTATCAGTCTATATGTTTATTTATTTATTTATTTATTTATTTAATCATTTTTTTATTGTTTTGCTTATTTATTTATTTTTGCTCATTTATAGTCACAATTTCTTTTGTATTTTTTCATATTTTTCACATAATTGTTCAAACCAACATCAGACAATTTCATTCAGCTCAAAGAGGAACCCTTGACCCTTTTCATCCGGTAGGAAGGAGGATGTGGAGAGGAAGGCGAAACGGGGAAGGTGGGAAGGTGGGAAGGGGGAAAGGTCTTACTGTCCCTTGCGTCGTCGTTGTTGCGTCGTCTGGCTGGCTGGCTGGCTGGGAAGTTGACCACGGGGCATACGCTCCAGACCTGGAAACTGAATCGAAAGGGTGAGGGACGGGGGGAGAGGGGGGGGGGGAAAGGGAGACCAGTGGCAAGGGGGGAGTGGGGGGAAAAGGGGAGAGAGCAAGAAGACGGGGGAAAGGAAGAGAGAGAGCTGGAGGGGGAGAGAGAGAGACGGAATGGAGAGAGGGGAGAGAGAGAGGGAAAGTGGGAGGGGAATGGGGGAAGGAGAAGGAGAGAGAGAGGGAGGGGGAGGATAGGAGGGGGTAGGGGAGGGGGAAGGGAGAGAGAAAGGCGGAGGGGAGAGGGGGAGCGGGGGTGAAAAGGGGGAAGAAAGAGGGAATGGGGGAGGGGAATAGAGGGAGAGAAATGGGAAACGGAAAGAGAGAAGGAAGGATTGGGAGAGAGAAAAGGGGAGCGGAAGGGAAAGAGGGAAAGGGTTGCGGGGAAGGGGAGAGGGGAAAGAAAGAAGGAAGGAAGGGTAATAGGTAAGGGAGGGGGAGATGGGAGAAAAGAAAGGGAGGAGAGGAGGAAGGTAAGAGAAAAGGGAAGAGAGAGGGACGAGGAGAAACAGGGGGTGAGTGGACGTTTTGTATCTCAGTACATGTCCTTTTGTATCAACGAAATTGTTAACAGGTTTTCTAAAACCATACATACATATATATGTGCATATATCAGGTTGTGTGTATTCTTTTGTGTGTGTAGTATAGATATGGGTGTGTATATGTATAATATATATGCACAGTCTGTCTGAAAATTTATATCCATATTGTTGTATAATCGAATTCTATATATATATATATATGTATATATATATATATATATATATATATTATATATACAGTATATATATATATATATATATATATATAAATATATATATATACATATATATGTAGGTAAACATGTGTGTATGCATATTTATATATGCCTCCCAGTGATTGTGTAGTTCCATTACAGATATGATATGAATATTCCATCGATACATATATACATGCATACAAGCAGGGAGGTCCGTTATTTGATTTCCATTAGGACATGAAAGGCTCCAATGCAGGAGATACAGATTTGGTTTTTGATAACGGTGACCCATCTCACCCCTCAAAAAAAAAAAAAAAAAAAAAAAAAAAAAAAAAAAAAAAAAAAAAAAAAAAAAAAAAAAAAAACGGGGTGGGGGGTGGGAGAAAGAGAGAAAAAAATGGTAACTTTGGTAACCCTCTTGGGTATTGGAAGCCTCTCCAACTCCCTTCCCTCCCGCTCCCCCTCCCCCTCCCCCCTCCCCTCCCCCCTCCCCTCAGACACAAAAAAGGCGACATAGAAGGTAATACAAGAAGTAAAATGCGATAAATACTATAGGGTTGGATACAAAAAAAAATTATATATATGGGACGGTAGTCGAGACTCCTGAATGGGGGTATGGGGATAAGGAAAAAATGTATCGTGGCAGTATGAAATAAGATACAAAAAAAAAAAAAAAAAAAAAAAAAAAAAAGTGACCGTTTGTTCGGCAGCCTCAGGGTTCTGTATATATTAAATTCGCTATTAATATTTAATTGGAATTTGTAGGGATGAAATGGCTATTTAACATTTAGTGAAGAACACCTATGCGAAGAATTTCGAGAGCCTTTTTTTTTTTTTTGGTGCCAAAGACCGTTGACTAGAATTAATTTTGGCGAAAGGTAAATTATTCTTTTCTTACAAAGAGGCAGGTTGGTTTCCAGGTCATGTTTTGGACTAATATGGGGGTGTTCTGTTTTTATAAAGAGCTAAGTAGTCCCCTAGGTAATATTTCTAGAACTGTTTTTTTTTTTTTTTTTCAGATGATTCCATGATTTTTTATTTTATTTATTTATTACAATTTAAGTTTGTTTTGTTTAATTTGTTTGTTTTGGTTGATCTTATTTTAGTTTTATTTGATTCTTTTTTAGTTTAATAAATTTTATTTAATTGTATCTTATTTGTTTTGTTCTGTTTTAACTTTATTATATTTTATTTACTTTCTTATCGTATTTCATTTTATCTTATTTAATTTTATTTGAATATATTTCAGTTTATATAATTTTATTTTATTTTATTTTATTTTATTAAATTTATTTTTTCATTTTATTTTATTTTATTTTATTTTTTTATTCATTTATTTATTCATTTATTTATAAATTTATTTATTTTCTAAGTGGCTTAACCACGAATTTGCGAAAGGTGATGGAAACCATGAAGAGAAGACACTTGTACTATCTCACCAATAACCAGCTCTTCTATCCGTGGGGAGAGCATCGCGTCGAAGATGCAGATTCGGAGTAGAAAAGGAGATATCTAAAAAGGATAACAGAACGGAGGGATTGGGGAGGTGTAGAATAATCAACATTCTTCTTAGCTTTATCTTTAATCATATAAGAGTGTTGCGTGACTCTGGTCCGTAGGGGTGACAGTAAGGTTCCTAACGTATTGACTGTCTAACATGGAGAGATCAGGGAATAGAGAGGTAGACAGTCAAAGAGACAGGACCGGAGACAGGGCAAGATGTAGACATCAGTACAACAGCAGACAGGAGGGATGGGGTGGAGGGAGGGAGGGAGGGGAGGGGAGGAGAGGGGAGGGAAGGGAGGGAGGACAGGGGCAGCACGGGGCACCAGCTGTGGGTCACACTGATTGTCATCAGCCCGAGATAACTAGAGGCGACCTCCATGGATGTTCCTGGACGCCTCTGGAAGACAGATCGTCAACTGAGACTCTGTTGGTTTGCAAGAAAATACTTGTGTATCAAGTAAGCACTTCATTGTACCAAAAGGTCTCTTCACTCTTATAAGGGAGATGGGCAACATGCACCTAATCTTCACCCATTCCACACCCATTCCACGCCCATTCCACACTCATTCCACACCCATTTGTTTCCCCTTTTTATCTTAGTTCCTCGTTGTGGATGAAGGTCCATCCCGGTCTTCCGCCCATTGGCTGGGTCAGAAGCAATGCAGCAAAACACAGTTGCATGTTATAGGATGAAAAATAACACTCGGCTGTATTCCTTCTTTCGGGTCTCGCATCTTACTAGTCGCGGGTTCGAGTCCCGCACTTCTGTTAGATTCCTAACATTGACTGTTACCTACCCCGACACTCCCCTAAGGCGCATGGCGGGGTAAATGTGACAGCTTTTGTCGCAGTAGTTCAGTGCCTCCTGGCGTATGCTCCTTACCCCCTCATTCTCCTTTCTTTCTTCTTTACTCCCTTTATGCAAGAGAGGAAGAAGAAGAAGGAGGTGAAAGAGGTGAAGGAGGAGGAAAATAAATCTATTCTTTAGCCGCGTTCCTCATTAGAAGGAGGGGAAAAAAAGAAGAGGAGGAGAAGGGGAAAGAAGACAATAGGCCCATTCTTTAGCCATACCGTTAAAAAAGGAGGAGGAGGAAGAGGAGGAGGAGGAAGAAGAAGATTTAGGGGAAGAGAAAGAGGAAGAGCAAGAAGGGGAGGAGGAAGAGAAGAAGAAAAAGGAAAATGCAGTTTATTTTTTAGCTACACTTTCTTTCAAAAGGAGCAGAGGAGGAGAAGGAGGAGGAGGAAGAGGAAGAGGAAAATACGACCTTGTCTTTAGCCACACTTCCCATTAGTATCCCCTAGATAGGGGCCCTCTTATCCCGCCTGCATCTGGACAGCCCACTCGACGTGGAGCTCCTAATCTAGAAAGTCACAATAAACTTGCCAGATGGTTATCGATGTCTTGTTCCGGGGTCCTCGACTTGTGTCCCTCACAGGTGGGTCCGGATCCCCTACATAGAAAACTAACTACCCTTTACTCAGTGCATTTCTTTATACTCTTGCTGTAGCTACTATTGCTTGTAGTTTTGCTTCTACTATTAGTGCTACAATTAGTAATACTACTATTGGTAGTATCACTACTACGTTGTTCTTATTGCAGCTGTTTTTCACGATCTATGTCCATCTGAATCTACTGTGGAAGCAAGTAGGTTCTGTTTTCCACAGACATAGGTCTCTGCCCCCAGTATTCTCTCAATCCCTCGACTCTTGCACACACAGTTGATAACATCAACCTCTATCATCCCTTTCTAACCTTCTAGTCCTTTCGGTAGTTTGCATCAATCGCCAAACATCTAACTATACAGGCTTAGGCACCTTAATTCACACTCTCTGGAATGACGTAGAGTGAAAGATGATCTAATAGAGGTATTCAAATGGGTTAAGGGTTTTAACAATGGTGATGCAGAAGAGGTCATCATATTAAGACAGAAGGTAGGACTCGCAGTAATGAATTTAAATTGGGCAAATTTAGATTTATGAAGGAAGCAGGCAAGAACTTGTTTACCAATAGAGTGGTTAATGAATGGAATAGACTTAGTACAAGTAACCATGTAGTGACTGCTAAAATTATCGGTTGCTTTAAGAGAAAGTTATATGACTTTATGGATGGGGGTCATAGGTCGTAATGGACATAGAACTGCCTAGTGTAGGCCTTATGGTCTCTTGCAGTCTCATTCGTTATTATGTTCTTATGTTCTTATATATGCTGAGAGACATGATGGGTACCAACACTGAGCCCTGTGGCACCCCACTCGTCATTTTCTTTTGCCAAGAGAAATTTCCTCTGATCTTTGTCCTTATCAGACGTTTCTCCAGGAATAAAATTTGTACAATTATTATTCTAGGGACTTTGGTAACGCCCCTGTGAACCAGTCACACAGTATTTATTTATGGCTGTACACTAATCTCCTCTCTCTCTCTCAAAAAAAAAAATATATATATATATATATATATATTTTTGCTTGTAACCACGAGGAAATTAAAGATCGGAATACTGAACGTTTTCGTCTATTAAGACATTTTCAAAGTACATAGTGTCACAACAAAGTATAACTTAAATACAATAGTATAGAAAACAGGAGAGGTCACTCAACGTAAATACGTAAGGATTATCTTACAAAGAAACCTGTCACCTGTTTCAATTTTCACCCATTTTATTTATTGTTTTTATTTATATTTTTGTTTCTTTGTAAGATAATCCTTACGTATTTACGTTGAGTGACCTCTCCTGTTTTCTATACTATTGTATTTAAGTTATACTTTGTTGTGACACTATGTACTTTGAAAATGTCTTAATAGACGAAAACGTTCAGTATTCCGATCTTTAATTTCCTCGTGGTTACAAGCAAAAATCTTTATTCACGTGTTTTTTGTGATTACTGTTGCATATATATATATATATATATATATATATATATATATATATATATATATATAATATATGTAATTTTTAACTTCTGTTCTTCCGTTCTGTTATCCTCCCTTGCATCTTTCCTTTACCCCCTTTACAATTTCACTTCGTTGGTGCGATATTGTCACCAAGGATAGAATTGCTGGTTATTGCAGCAAGACACAAAGAACCCAACCAGTCGATGGAAACCCCCCTTTCGTCCCCTCCCAGCTGAATAAGGTCACCAGCTACTTGAAGAAAATGTCTCAAGGGCGTTACCTTTTTCTAAAGGGGTTCAGACAGTGGTTCTTAATCTGGGGGCCATGAGGGCCCCCAAGGGAGCCATGGGGGCCCCTAAGGGAGCCATGGGGGCCCCTAAGGGAGCCATGGGGACCCCCAAAGAAGCCACGATAAGAGTTTAGGAGGATCATGGCCTGCTATTACAAATTATACATTTGTATATAATGTGAGGAATCTGAATATAAGAAACTAGTGATCTTAGCTAAGCATATCACAAGAATCTATCAAATATAAGATAGTTATGATTGTTAACTTTGTAATAAAGCAAAGTGTTTCTTTTCATCAACATTTTTATTGTCATTATCATTAGTATTAATATTACTATTATCATTTTGTTTTTGTTTTGATTATTTTATTTTATTTTATTTTATTTTATTTTCATCTTCATCATCTTTATTTTTATCTTTATCTTTATCTTCATCTATTTAATTTTATTCTATTTTATTTCATTTGCATTTTCACTTCCACTTTCATTTTCATATTCATTTTTCATTTTCATTTTCATTTTCATTTTCATCATCATCATCATCTTATCTTATCTTATCTCATTTTCATCTTCATCTTATTCTATTTTATTTTATTTTATTTTATGCTTTTTGTTTTTTGTTTTGTTTTGTTTTTTTATTTTATTCTATTCTATTTCATTTTAATTTGTTTTAATCTTATTCTATCTTTATTTGATCTAATTTTATCTTATTTCATTTCATTTCAAGTATTTATTTATTTATTTATTCATTTATTTATTGATATGTTTATCTATTTATCTATTTGTTTACATTTTTTTTTTTTTTTTTTTTTTTTTTTTTTTTTTTACAGCGGGGTTGAATTTGGGAGAAAAATAATGGGAATCACACGAATGTTGAGAATTCACGAAGGAGGGTAATGGAGCGAACAAGGTTGACACCCACTGGCTTAAAAGAAAGGAAGAGGACGAGGATGAGTGGGTGGAAAGGAAGTAAGTGTATGAGTGGGTGGGCGGACGGGCGGTTGGTCGCTGTAGGCGAGTGGGCGGGCACGTGACTGAGACGGTCGACGGTTAGTCACCCGGGTGGTCACCAGATGCCTCCTACTGGCTTCCTTCAAGGCTGGAGAGCGGTTTGTGTAAACAGGCACGCGGTTCCGCTAATAAGGTTGACAGGTGAATGGGTAGGCAAGGGGCAGTAGTCTTTGGTGTTTTTTTGTCTTCTTCCCAACTCCTCCTCCTCCTCCTCTTCTTCTTCTTCTTATGGTCAGTCTTACGTCACGAAGAGAGTG
>NC_134816.1:30546266-30548766 GCF_046742065.1 Oratosquilla oratoria | reverse complement strand
GATTTTTTATATAATTCTTCAAATTTCTCACACAAATTTGTGGAAAATTCCCACAAAATGGCAAAATTCTCACACAAAAATGAATTATCATATATACAAATAATTTCATTGCAACTTATTATTCTTCAAATTCTGCATATAATTCTTCGAATTTCTCTCACAAATTTGTGAAAAATTCCCACAAAATGGCAAAATTCCTACACAAAAACGAATTATTATATACACAAATAAGTTCATTGTAACTTATAATTCTTCAAATTCTGTATATAATTCTTCAAATTTCTTTCACAAATTTGTGAAAAATTCCCACAAAATGGCAAAATTTCTACATAAAAATGAATTATTGTATATACAAATAAGTTCATTGCAACTTATAATCCTTCAAATTCTGTATATAGTTCTTCAAATTTCTCTCACAAATTTGTGGAAAATTCCCACAATACGGCACCAGTGCCCCCACCCTTATCCTCACCCCCACACCACGCCCTCATCTCTCCGGGCGTCCAGGGATGCCGCATGTGATCGCCAGCTGGTTCCTCGCCACGACGCCTCCAGAGGGCACAAGTAAAAATTTAGAAAGATTAAGAAGAAAAACGTCCCTTGGGATGAAGGAGTCACAATAATCTCGACGAACCTCTTCAGACCTTTTGTTCGAGTAAACGCCAGCCAATTTCATTCAGCCGAAGGGCGGACCCGAAGGCTAACAGGAGGTCAGTGTCGTGGTCACTATGGGCGGGGGACATGGGCGTGACCTGCAGATGACCTCGGATTCCTGCTGAGGTCGGTGTGAAGTTTCTGTCCACCGTCTGGGGCAGTGGGTAGCACCGTAGGGGTCCGTAGACTCCCCCCAGCCCATCCTGACGGGGGAGGTGGGGGGGGGGGAGATGGGGAGGGGGGGGAGAGGGGGAGGGGGAAGGTGGGTGAGGATATGAAGGGGAGCTACTGAACTCCCTAAGTTGGGGCACAATTCAATAACTAATGGTAGTTAGTGAATGTATTACGATTAGTGTTCATGTGGTGACTTGATACAGGTTGGGGCACAATTCACTAACTGGTGGTAGTTAGTGGATATATTACGATTAGTTTTAGTGTTCATGTGGTGACTTGATACAGGTTGGGGCACAATTCAATAACTAGTGGTAGTTAGTGGATGTATTACGATTAGTTTTAGTGTTCATGTGGTGACTTGATACAGGTTGGGGCACAATTCACTAACTGGTGGTAGTTAGTGGATGTATTACGATTAGTTTTAGTGTTCATGTGGTGACTTGATACAGGTTGGGGCACAATTCAATAACTGGTGGTAGTTAGTGAATGTATTACGATTAGTTTTAGTGTTCATGTGGTGACTTGATGCAGGTTGGGGCACAATTCAATAACTGGTGGTAGTTAGTGGATGTATTACGATTAGTTTTAGTGTTCATGTGGTGACTTGATGCAGGTTGGGGCACAATTCACTAACTGGTGGTAGTTAGTGGATGTATTACGATTAGTGTTCATGTGGTGACTTGATACAGGTTGGGGCACAATTCAATAACTGGTGGTAGTTAGTGGATGTATTACGATTAGTTTTAGTGTTCATGTGGTGACTTGATACAGGTTGGGGCACAATTCAGTAACTGGTGGTAGTTAGTGGATGTATTACGATTAGTGTTCATGTGGTGACTCGATACAGGTTGGGGCACAATTCAATAACTAGTGGTAGTTAGTGGATGTATTACGATTAGTTTTAGTGTTCATGTGGTGACTTGATACAGGTTGGGGCACAATTCAATAACTAGTGGTAGTTAGTGGATGTATTACGATTAGTTTTAGTGTTCATGTGGTGACTTGATACAGGTCTTTAAGATTCTAAAGGGGATTCACAACATCAAAAGTGACAAAATTTTTACACTGAATGAGAATCTGACAAGAGATAATGGTCTCAAACTGCCAGGAAATAGATTTAATTTGAAAGTGGTTAGAAACAACTTCGCCAACCGTGTAGTTAATGAATGGAATAAGCTTCCTGCAGAGGCAGTGCAATGTAGTTCAGTTAGCTTTAAGATTTGTTTAGATAAACATCTAAGTAAGAAGCTGTAATGACTGCCATTAATCTTATATCATTTGTTTATTTGTTTGTTATTATTTGTCTGTTTATTATTTGCTTGATTTTCATTTATTTATGTCAATTTATTATTTGCTATTTACCTGTTTGTTTATTATTCAACTATACCTATGCATTTATTCATTTGATTATTTTATATTATATATATATATATATATATATATAATATTTTTTTTTTCGCATCCGACCTAGTTATGGACCAAAAGGTCTCGTGTCGGCATGCTCCGTCTTTGTAATCCTTTGTCTTCACCAGGGGGCCAAAGAACAGCAACACATAAGTAACGGGCACATGAGAAAACAAGGCGGTGCCAGTCTATACAGCTTTTGTTCACGGGAACGCTGGAGGTAGTGATGGTAAAGAGCCTACGCCAGGAGGCGCTGAGTAGCTGTGAC
>NC_134816.1:30513766-30523766 GCF_046742065.1 Oratosquilla oratoria | reverse complement strand
GATATCCTGAGATGTTCCGAAACCGGATTTAAAGGCGTGATCAGGAATGAAGAGTTTTCGGTTCAGGGAAGAAGGTGGGATGAAGGTTAGGGAGGAGGAGATGAAGGAGGGAGATACAGAATGAAGCCAAGGTTCTTGCCATGAAACTTCTCGGCATAGCAAAGAACCTTGAGGGTCTTATTACGAAGAAGAACAAACGAGGTATTTTAGGCACCTGAAGGGATCGAACTCGTGCCTGAAGGGGGTCTTAATTCATCGCTTTCCCCTCTTAAAAGCTTAGAAAATTATAGGATAGATAAAGTTATGAACAAATAAGTAAATGACCTCTCCTTATCCAGAACACAATCCGTGAGGTCTGTTGTTGTGTTGAAGGGGTCGACACGCGCGTGCCTACCTGTCACTGCCAAGGGTGTCTTTCCTCTCTCCCTTCCTTCCCCCCTCCATTCCCTCCCTCCTCCCCACCTTCCCTCCTCCCTCCTCCCTCCTTCCTCCTTCCTCCTTCCCTCAGATCGTAAACCTAGACCCCCGGAGTTATTACGCCCACTAGGGCCACTGGGAGACTCTGGGCAGAACCCTTCAACTCTTTACCCCGGAAAGGCGTTCCTCCGGACAGGAGGTCCCGGCCAGTTTCCCCAAGTAAACCGAGACTTATGCATTGCTATTCTATACCTTACCTTACCGTCGTGCCATATCCTCTTGGACTTCGGCAACCATGGAGCGCCACCGTTCACGGTCCCTAGTTACTTGTAACATCTGTGCTGGTTTGAGTTGCTTTCCTGTCGCCCTCATCAGCCCGTCCATATACTTCTCCCTCTGCTTTCCTCTTGCTCTCCTTCCCTCCACCATTCCCGTCATCACAACCTCTTCCAACCCTTCCCTCCTCATTATATGACCTAAGAATCGCAACTGTCTTTTCCTTCTTGTTGTCATCAATTCCCTATCTGTCTCCATTTCTCTCAATACTTCTTCATTTGTTTTCTTCGCTGTCCATGGTACTCTTAATACTCGTCTCCATGTCCACATTTCTGCTGCTTCTAAGTTTTCCTGCAATTTTTTTGCTGATTGTCCACGCTTCTGAACCATATAATAGTGTTGACCATATAAATGTTTTAACTGGAAAGACCACTTTTCAACACTCAACTTAATCGTCTAGTATCTACTAACTCCCTCTAGTTTTCGATTTGTGGTCTAACTCATGAGGCTTCGTGAGAGGGGGAGTTGGGTCATGAACTCCAAGGCTGAGGATCATTACTCTAAGATGAATGTAATTAGCAAGAACAAAATCCTTCAAGTGATCTTTGTTTACCTTTATTCGAGAAGGGACTAATTAGTACAGACAGTATAGGTATTTGTGGTTAATTCTAATTAGTATTGTTTACCTGAAAGGTACTCGCCAAAGTGAAGTGGTTAATTGGAGTTTTTCTCTCAGGAAATGGGGAGTGGGAAGGGGGGAGTAGGAGGTGGGGGAGTAGGAGGAAACTGTGGATTGGTTTGTTGTTTTGCTGAGAGGGGAGAGTGACAACGAGGGTTGGGAGAGGGGAAAATGAAAGAGGAGAAAGGGGAGAGAAAATCTTTCAACACATTCCGCGACTGAACTGAGGTTTGTGTGTGTCTTGTGTGTGTGTCGAGGTGTTGTGTGTGTCGGGGGTGGGGGGGAGGACGAGTAGGAGGATGTACGAGGGGGAGGGAGTGCGAAGGGCGTAAGGGGGGAGGGGAGGAGGGGGGAGGGGAGTACGTGGACATAAGATTTTTTTTTTTTTTTTTTTTTTTTTTTTTTTTTTTTGCAACGTGTAGGTCAGCTTACGAGTAACACTGAGCCATTTACTGTACAAGACCAGTGATAGGAGAAGGTGAGGAGCCTACACCAGGAGGCGCTGAGTAGCTGCAACCGAAGACGTCACCTTTGCCCTATTATTTGCTCAGACTGTTGGACCAGGTAACTAACAATCACCGTTGGGAATCTGAGAGGAGTGCGGGATTCGAACCCACAACCTGTCCTGGGATGGGGAGGTGATGTTCTTCTAGTGACAGGGCCCCACAAAGCTGAATGAAATCATCTACACAGAAGCCGGGCCCTACGCGGTACCAGTCTGACACTTGCAGGTGATGCTAACAGCTGATAACGCTATCAGAGATGTGACGTCATTCGCGGGAAGGAGTCTGTCTCTGCTTTGTCAATCACGGATACCACCAGAACACGAAAATGAATAAAAAATAAATAGAAAATAAAAAAATAAAATAAAATTAAAAATAAAAACAAATAAAAGGGAGACAAGAAGCATTCTGTTCAGTTTTGTATAGTTGTTAGGCTGAGGTGCGAGAATGGGAGTTGAAGGTAAAGTGGGTAATTAGTCTGTCTGTAATTAGTGACGGAGCTGGTATGTACCACGTCAACTGGTGGGGAAACTCAAAAAGAAAGAGAATGAGGAAAGAATAAGACTGAGTGTATCTCCACACCCCCTCTCTCTCTGTCTCTCTATCTCTCTCGGTCTCTCTTTCTCTCTCTTGGTTTCGGTCTCGGTTCTCTCTCTCTCCTCTCTCTCTCTCTCTCTCTCTCTCTCTCTCTCTCTCTCTCTCTCTCTCTCTATATATATATATATATATATATATATATATATATATATATATTTACTTATATAAACTTATAATGCTGGGTTCTTTTCCTTTTTAATTCTTTGTATTTATAGTTGGTAGAGGATTGCTCCTGTTGCTAAATGTAAGATAATTTATAATTACATATTTATTCTAGCCTCCGCTGTGTGATTTATTCATCTGTGAGAAAAAAGGAATAAACTCTGCCACAGGGACTCGAACCCTTGTCTGTGCGACTTCTTAGCACAAGACAAGGACGTTATCCTCTATGCCACGCTGTTCGTTCCAATTAACGATGAGATTGGCTTAGGTGGTAACTTCTTTGCCTTGTGGGTAATTTAGTTGCACATCCAAGGGTTCGAGTCTGTGGCGGAGCTTGCTAATCTATTTTGTTTCTCTAAAGTGTTCATTTGCTTTAGTAAGAGTTCAAAATTGATAATTTCCACTCATCTAATCTATTAATTTGTTTTAGTAATAGATAAAGATTTTTCATTTCATTCATCCAATTCATTATCTAACGTTTCTCTAACGTGTTCTTTCTTTCTAGTAAGAGTTAATTTTTTCATTTCCATAAGTTTAACATTTTTATTCTTTTTATTAATAATTCGATTATTTTCATTTCATCCCTGTAACTTGTTCATTCTCTTTAGTTCATTCTCCTTCATTCTTTTTTTTCAAATTCATTCATTAATATTCGTTCAACTTCAAGAGGTCCCACGTTCGCATCGCCTCCACCATGGCCAAAGGTGCCAATGAATGAGACTATTGTTACCTTTGGAGTGTGTATTTAGTGATTTCACACATGCGCACTCATAGAGATAAGATAACAAGTTTCATAGCGATAAGCCTCGGTGACGCCGACTGTACTTTTTTTTTTTTTTTTTTTTTTTTTTTTTTACTGTAACTCAGACTGACTTTCCTTAATGGGCAGAACCTATATAACCACAGTCAGATTATTCAAATCGTGACCAGGATTTTTGAAAAATTATATAATTTGGTGTATAGCTTTAGTCCAGTAAAATGACAAAATACCAGGATATCGAGGCGGAGGAGGGAGGGGAGGAGGAAGGAGTGGGAGGGGAAGGGGGAGGGAGGGAGGAAGGGGAAGGGGGTAAGAGCAAGAGATAGTGATGTGATATCACTTGGCAAGTTGGCGCCATCGTGGGCGAAAATCCGCCATAAAGAAGGACAGGTGACATGGAAGTCGATTCCCGCCTCTGTTTTGTAACATCTGCCCTCTTACGGAATAAAGGTCCTGTCTTTTGTTTTGGGGCTTTTTTTTGTCAATGTGTTTTGCGTAGAAAGGAGATTGAGTGGGATTTGGTTAATACGGTTCTAAGAGGTGCTGATACATTCAAACAAGCATACATACACACACGCATGCACGCACACACACACACACACACACACACACACACACACACACACACACACACACACACACACACCTACCTCGTGGCGCAATGGTTAGAGTTCCCGGCTGGCACTACGGTGGCCCGGGTCCGGTCGCAGCATTACCCATAGATCTGTCATATATGAGCTCTGAGCTCTCCTCCGGGAGAGAAATATCTGTCGATCACGAGTCCAACACGTAAACCAAGACCATGGTGAATCTCTCTCTCTCTCTCTCACACACACACACACACACACACACACACACACACACACACACACACGCACGCACACACACACTTAAGTGACATAATGCGTGTATTCTGGCTGCCGCCTTTCGATTTTATTCCAATTAGGGAAACTCACCCCATTTTGGGTAATTCTTCAACTTCCTGGCCTCCACCCTTCAGCCTCCTATTTGTCCGTCTCCCCTGTTGTCTGTCATGAATATCCATCCAGACATCTCGCCCCCACACCTTCCTTCTGTGTCCCGTCAACTGCCCGGAAGGAGGGGGTGGAGGAGGAGGAGATGGAGGTGGAGGAGGAGGAGTGGGAGGAGGAGGAAGAGGAAGAGGGGGAAGAGGAGGAGGAAGAGGAGGAGGAGGAAGAGGAGGAGAGGAAGGAGGAGGAGGAAGAGGAGGAGGAAGAGGAGGAGGGGGAGAAGGAGGAGGAGGAAGAGGAGGAGGAGAAGGAGGGAAAGGAAAAAAATAGAAAGAGGAGCAGAAGGAAAATAGGAAGAAGAGGAAAAACGAGAGAGGAAGATAAGGAGGGTGAGGAGGAGGAGGAGGAGGAGAGGAATGAGAGGTTGAGCAACAGGAAGGGAAAGAGGAAAAGGGAGAAGAAGAGTATAATGAGGATAAAAGAGATGAGGAGAAAAGGAAAAGGAAGAGAATGAGAAAGATGAGGCTGAGGGTGAGAAGGAGGAAAAAGGGAGAAGAGAAAGAGAAAAAAAGAACAGAAGGAGTAGGAAAAGGAGGAGGAGGAGGTGGAGAAAGAAATGAGGAAAAGGAGAAGGAAGAGGAGGAGGAGGAGGATGAGGAAGGAGAGGAGAAAGTGGAGAAGAAAGAATAGAAGAGGGAGGGGGGAAGGGGAAGAAAAGGGAAAAGGGAAAGGGGGAAGGGGAAGAGGAAGGGGAAGAGGAAGGGGAAGGGGCAGGGGAAAGGGAAGAGAAAGGGAAAGGGGAAGGGGAGGGGGAAGGGGGAGGGAGATGGTGGAAGGGGAAGGGGGAAAGGGGAAGGGGGAAAGGGGAAGTGGGAAGAGGAGGGATGAAGTGGAGGGGAAGGAGGAAAGGGGAAGAAGGAGGGGTAAGGAGGGGGAAAGGAGTTTGGGGGTAGGTCTGCGACGGACGTCTGGTGGAACGAAAGGGGAGATGTGTCGAGTCTTGGGCGCGTGGCTCTCTGTGGTCTGAGGGTCTGGTATGAGCCGCCGAAGCAGAGGCCCTGACCACTTCCGGCCCACCGGAACGTCACACAAAGGAAGTGCCCCCTTCCCCCCCTTCCCCCCTTCCCCCCTTCCCCCTCTCCCCCTCCCCCTCTTCCCCCTCACCCCCGGAATCTGAGTCTCGACTCCCTACCGGGGGAGTCTTGCAGAGTCTTAGACTTCATTAGCCTTTCAAAGGAGGACCATTTCTCTTATTCTTTGGGTGACAACGGAAGCAGATGTGGAGGAAGGAGGAGGGGTTAACATGTCACCTGCTCCGTTTTTTTTTTTTTTTTATGTTTTTCTTGATTTTCTTTTATTCTCCTGATCTTCCATCTCTTTTCCTCCTCTTCCTCCTCCTTCTCTTCCTCTTTCACAACTTTTTTTTTTTCTTTTCCCTTCCGCCTCCTCTTCCTCCTACTCACTTCCTCCTCCCTCTCCTCTTCGTCTTCCTCCTCATCTTCCTTCTCCCCATCTTCTTTTTTCTCGCTTTCCTCCTCCCCAGCTTCTTGCTCTCCCTCCTCCTCCTCCTCCTCCTCCTCCCCCTCCTCTTCCTTTACCTCTTCCTCTTCTTCCTCCTCTATTTCTGCTTCTTCTTTCTTGCCCTCCTCCTCCTACTTCAGCTCCCCCTCTTCCTCCTCCTCCTCTTCTTGTGCTTCCTCTTTCTCTCCCTCATCTTCTGCTTCTTTCTCTCCCTCTTCTTCCTACTTCCCCTCATCCTCTTCCTCAGCTTCTTTTACCTCTCCTTCCTTCTCCTCCCCACCATCTACCTCTCTCTCCCTCTCCTCCCTCCCTCCCCCCCTCCCCTTTATCTTTCTCCTCCTCCTCGTCCCCATCCTTACCCTCCATCACCACCTCTTCCTCTTCAACTTCTTCTACCTCTCCTTCCTCCTCCTCAGCATCTTTAACTTCTTCTACCTCTCTTTCCTCCTCCTTAGCATCTTTTTCCTCTCTTTCCCTCTCCTCCCCTCCCCCCTCTCTCCTCCCCTTCCTCCTCCTCCTCCTCCTCCTCCTCCTCCTCTCGCCCCTTTGTTCCCCGTCGCCGGCAGCTCAACACATGTGCAAAGGGCGACGGTAAGGCACGGGTAAGCTCATGACCTTGTAGCTGCGAGGGGTCTGATACAGCCGTGGCGTGCCTCCACCTCGCTCGGTAGTTTATCTTCTTCTTAACTACATTCTCTCGTGACGTCATCGTCCCGGCTCTTGTTGTGGTAGTTCTACACTTGCCAAACTACATTTTGGCTGTAACGTGGGTTGCTAGGACCTTTACTAGATTTTTTTGTTATAGTTTTCGTGGAACAATCTTAGCTACTTGGGAGCCAGCATTCACGTTGAAGGGATGAATCTTTATGATTTTAGTTGAACCTTTGGCTAAAGCGTGACACACAGAACTTGTCCTGCTAAGCTAGACTGTCTAATTCAAGTACTGGTAAGACTTTGTACTGAGGGGGAGAGTTAATGATTACACTAGATATAGATGTGTGTATGTGTGTGTGTGTGTGTGTGTGTGTGTGTGTGTGCGTGCGTGTGCGTGTGTGCGTACGTGCATGAATGAAACCCCCCATGTTTCCAAGACATGAAGGCACATACGGAAAGACCCGAGGAAGAATTCCACGAAATCGGAGAGAAAGGGAGGAGGAGGAGGAGGAAGAGGAGGAGGAGGAAGAGGAGGAGGACGAGGAGGAGAACCTCGAGGGGGAAGTACCTGAGGGAGGGGACAGAGAGGAAGTGGTCAGTCATAACACGAGGGTGTGGACCTGAGTGAAGAGAGCCGACACGTGCCCGTCTGGACCGATGAAGATAGGCCCACGGGGGAGGAAGGGACGGCCGAGGGGGCACTGGGGGAGTGAGGAGGAAGGGGGGGGGGACTACGAGGGGGAGAGAGGAAAGGCAGAGGTACTGCACGAGAATTAGAGATCTTTGAGAAGTGATGCTGTGTCCAGCCATACTCATGTCAAATGCTTGAGGTGAATACTGTAAACATCGCTTATATACATATATATACTCGTGTATATATATGTATATATATATGTGTAGTGTCAGGAGCTGGATAAAAAGATAGATTTAGACGGCAGATGGCAGTCACTCTCGTCCTACGGTATTAGACCATACCAGGTTCTTGCTCTTTCGAACGCTCTGTGAGGTTTTTGGCAGCGCGATGGCCTAGGATTCTGATGGACCCCTGATCGAGTTTCGCGACGGCCGCGTTTGATTATTTAAGAAACTTTGCTGTTACAATTGACTTGTTCCAAGATAATATAGACATGTGTGCACGTGGTCAGGTGCAGACGACTCGACGGCGGCGCAGTGGTAGCACCCGCGACTGCTACTACAGCGGTCTGAGTTCGAATTCCGACCAGGGCTGAAATAATTTCAACATCACTGCACTGCGAGTCGTTACTCCAACTCTCGTGGGCGGGGAGTTGGGGGTATATGTGCGTGTAAGGTCACAGCATTACCCATAGATCGGTCATATATGAGCTCTGAGCTCTTATTCGGGAGGGTAATAGCTGTCGATCACGAGTCCAACACGTGATTCAAGACCAAAGACCATGGTGAATCACAAACGGTTTTATTCATCCAAAAGTCAAAGGAGTCTTTAACTTCTTCAATTCAGTGACGCATATAATATGTCGTCTTCCTGCCTACAACGCTCGATCTCATCCAGATGAAAGCTCGAACTCGGGCTTTCACGGGGTCTCGACCGACCGACGTCCCCTTTAGGCTAGAGACCGCGTCCTCATCTGTATAAAACTGTCTGTCTTTAGACAAAACAAATTCCCCGTCAGTGACGTCACCATGTCGAAGGGATTAATTGGCTGAAGTCTATTACGCCTGAGCTCTTCAGACTAGAAACGTCCTTTACGAAATTTCGATCTTATTAAGCTTATGGAACACTATAGCATTAGAGAGGTGGTCTCTTAGGTAACTCGCTCACCTACGCAACCAGTTGCATGAAACCGATCACACACACACACACACACACACACACACACACACACACACACACACACACACACACACACACACACACACACACACACACACACACACACACACACACACACACACACACACACACACACACACACACACACATACACACACATACACATACACACTGTTAGGCCCCGCGACCGGTTTTATGCAACTAGTTGCGTCAGTGTGCGAGCTGCCTTAGAGGTGATAAATCCTGGTAGCAGAAGAGATGAAGGGCTTTATGCAAAGGATGACAGAAGATTGTTCTCCGAAGACGTTTCCAGACTTAATACCACAAGGAAAAAAACCCTCTGGATTTCCTGGAACGAGATCGATCCAGGGAGTCTAGGATGCGCTGGAAAACAGCGGAAGATCTCTAGAAGAGGAGGTATTGGGAGATACGATGTGGAAGGTGGATTGAACGAAGTGGAGAAGAAGAACTGTGAAGCAGACATAGTGAGGTTTACTAAAGCTTCTATCTCTCATTTCCTTTTCTCTTCTCCTCTTCGTCCTCATCTTCCTCCTCCTTCTTCCCGGTTTCTTCTTTCTTTCTCTTCTTACTAAACTTACCAGGCACAGGATCAGGAGGTGAGAAGAAGGAGAATAGAGGGAGAGTAGAAGTTACATACGATCAAAATTCTTTTCATTCTTTATTGAATGGGAATATGTCTCCAAATATAAAAGAATGCTGAGTGACTCTGGTCCGTAGGGATTTTACTAACGTTCCTTAGATACCATCTATGTAAAGCAAGTAGTCGATACTCCATATGTGGGTCAGTTCAACCTTAATTCATTAAAAAAATAAAATAAAATAAATAAATAAGTAAATAAATAGATAAATAAGATAAATAAAATAGAATAAAACAAAACAGAATAGAATAGAATAAAATGAAATAAAATAAAATAAAAATAAAATAAAATAAAATAAAATAAAATAAATAAATAAGTAAATAAATAGATAAATAAATAAGATAAAGTAAAACAAAATAAAATAAAATAAAATAAAATAAAATTAAGTAAAATAAAATAAAATAAAATAAAATAAAATAAAATAGAATAATAAAAATAGAAATAAAAATAATAAAATTAAGTAAATAAACTCCCAAAAGCTACAGCCAAGATCCTACTGGTGTCAAAACACAATTAGACGAATAAAATGCTGTAGAAGAGCGAACCGAGATTTTTTTCATATAAAAAAGTCGGCCGTAGAAAAAGAAAAAAATAAACAGGGAAGGGGAGATACAACATAGTGCTATTTTTAGATGTTTGTCTAGCTGAGACTTTGAGGAGCGACTGTGTTACATGTATCAGCCTGTGCGGGAGGCTTGTACCTATCGTTGGTGAGACAAGGGAAGAGAGTTTCACAATGTGTCGTAATGAAATCTGGAGTCTAAGAGTAGAAGTGATTGTTTCAGACCAAGCATTAGGAGGAATGAACAGATAGTGTCAGACTAGCTATTTTAAGTTATTATAAAAAAAAAAAAAAAAATCCCCATACTTTTTTCTACTCCCTCTTCCTGGCTCTCTATCTCTCTCTTCTCTCTCTCTCTCTCTCTCTCTCTCTCACTTTGTGTGTGTATGCGTGTGTGTGTGTGTGTGTGTGTGTGTGTGTGTGTAT
>NC_134816.1:30483766-30511266 GCF_046742065.1 Oratosquilla oratoria | reverse complement strand
CCTCCTCCTCCTCCTCCTCCTCCTCTTCTTCGGTGTCCTTCTCTTCTTTGCTATCCTCTCTCTTCTCCTCCTCTTCCTCCTCATATTAATCGTCCTTCTCTTTGATATCCTCCTTCTCCTCCTACAAATCTCTGATCTCCTCCTCCTCCTCCTCCTCCTCCTCCTCCTCCTCCTCCCAGTGCCCCGCAGGCGGCACGTGCTAACTGATGGCTGACGGGGGTGGAGGGCCAGCGGTGAGCGCGCACGCGCGCACGCACGCGAGTTCCGACGTGTGTGACGTCATGCACGCACACGCGCATTGGTGCCTGCAGGCATCCGGGGGTACGTCGACTACAATCGCTCCCTTGACAAACGCCACGAGACGGAAGTACAAGGGGTGTTAATGTTTTGTTACCAATAACCAGCGCTTCTATCTTGATTATTTCGTTTTAAAGTCGCGACCCCCCCTCCCTTCCTATCAGGAGGCTAGGATGGTGCCCCTTACAGAGGACTTTGTAGTGTGGAATTTCATCAACCATGACCTTAGTTCAACTCGCCGGTGGCAGAGTTCGAGCCACCATCACCTCGACCTCCGTTGCAAGGGACGACGCTCTAACCCGCTTGGTCAGCAAGGATTTTGGGGAGGAATTTATAAAGTATTCTAACCCCTAAATCTGAACATAAATCTTCAAAATGGCGGATATTTTACCTAAATCCCTATGTCGGAGACCTAAATGTGCTTATGTCTAGAATGTCTAGACATAAGCATTTAGGTCTAGACATAAGCATTTAGGTCTCCGACATAGGGATTTAGGTCGTCGACATAGGGATTTATGCAAAATCTCCTCCATTTTGAAGATTTATGTCTAGACTTAGCGGTTAGGATCTTTCATAAATTTAGCCCTTGTTTAAGTCGTAGAGGAGATGGATTTAAGGAGAGAAAGCAGATTTGACCATTCCATCTGTATATCAATCTCTAGACATAAAAGACAAATTGATGATAAATCCGACGGATAGAAAAGTGTGATAAAACAAAAGCCACGCGTATGACCGCTTCGCAAAGAGGACGTCCCCGTGTCAATCATCTCTCCCCGATCTCACACTTGAGGCCATTTCGTTCTTGAAGATCTTTGGATCCTGATGCTGCTGCTGCTGATGCTATCATTCGGAAATGCCAAAGGTTCCTCAGGAGAAGACCTCCATATGGCGTCGGGCTTCCGCCTCCTCCTCCTCCTCCCCCCCTCCTCCTCCTTCCTCTCTTCCTCCGCTCCTCCTCTTCTTTCTCTTTCTCCTCTTTCTTTTCCTCTTCCTATTCCTAGTCCTCCTCCTCCTCCTCCTTCTCCTCCTCCTTCTTCTCCTCCTCCTCCTCCTCCTCTTTCTCCTTTTTTCCTCTTCCTCTTCTTAGTCCTCCTTCTCCTTCTTTTCCTCCTCTTCCTCCTTTCCTCCACGTCCTCCTTCTTCCCCTCCTCCACTTCCTCTTCCTTCTCCACCACTTACTCCTACTTCTCCTCCTCCTCCTCCACCTCCTACTCTTGTTCCTCCTCTTCCACCTTCTATTTCTCCTCCCCCTCCTCCACATCCCACTCCTTCCTCTCCTTCACCTCATACTCCTCCTCTTCCTCCTCCTTTCTCCTCCTCCAAGTTCTCCAAATCCTCATTTTCTTTCTCCTCTTCATTTTCCTCCTATTCCTAGTCCTCCAAATCTTTCTCCTCCTCCTCCTTCTCCTCCTAATCTTCCTTCTTCTCCTGCCTCCTCCTTTTCTTCCTTTTCCCCTTCCTCATCTTCTCCTCCTCTTCCTACTCTTCCTTCTCCTCCTGCTTCCTCCTTTTCTTCCTCCTCTTTCTCCACCTCCTCTTCCTTCTCCTCTTCCCCCTCCTCTTCCTCCTCATCTTCCTCCTCCTCTTCTTTTTCCTCCCCTCTTCCTCCTCTTCTTTCTCCTCCTCCTCTTCCTTCTCCTCCTCCACCTCCTATTTCTAGTTCTCCTTCTCCTCCTCCTCCTCCTCCTCCTCTTCCTCTTCCTCCTCCTCTTCTTCCTTCTCTTCCTCCTCTTCTTCCTCCTCCTCCTCCTTCTCCTCCACTTAGCTCCTCCTCCTCAACCTCAACTTCCTCCTCCTCTTTCAACGCCACAGCTGTCACGCCCAAGTCCTTCCCACTGTCCGCCGGCAGCTGGTTCCCCAAGAGACTCTCTCTTTCTCTCTCTCTCTCTCTCTCTCTCTCTCTCTCTCTCTCTCTCTCTCTATATATATATATATATATATATATATATATATATATATATACATATATATATATCTCGTATCATATCTTAGCATGTTTTGTTTGCTCACAAGCATACCTTTATTTGTTTTATTCATATTTTGTGTGGTTTTGTTCCAGTCCTGATGGTGGGGGTGGGTAAACATTTCTCTCTCTCAAGTTGACCACAAAGTCAAACGAATTAAATGATTTTAACCCTTTGAGTAGAGATAGGGTTCCTCTTTGCATTAAATTCTATTATTTTGTTTTTGTTTCAGACCCAGGAGTGTACTTCTCATATAAATATTATTTCCTGTTAACTGTAAAAACATCTACTCGTATCATGTTTTTCATTGGGTCGAATGAATTAATGAAAATCATCTTAACCCTTTAGGTACAGATGAGGCTTTTGTTTGTGGAGTAAATTCGTTTAGTTTTAGCCTAAGTAAGAGTATAGGACAGCAGTATCTATCATTGTAACTATCCCTGGGAAGAATGCTTTTTCCATATGGTTAATCCTCGTTTCTTAACAGTATGGCCCCGTTTGACTTCACCCATTTAGTGTCTGCCTAGTGGCACTCTTAATATGTACATACATACATACATACATACATACATACATACATACATACACACGTACACACATACATACATACATACATAAATACGTACATACACACACACACACACACACACACACACACACACACACACACACACACACACACACACACACACACACACCTTGTCTGATGCAAAACCAAGCTACTGAGGCCTAGCATAGGCCTTATGGTCTCTTGCAGTCTCCTTCATTCTCATGTTCTTATGTACTCAATTGTATTTCAACCTCTGTTGTCGCATATGAATTTAACCTTTTTCAGTTAACTCCTTCTATACAGGGTGGTACTTTTCGTTTTACTCTGCTGCCCCCAGGTGATTTTATTCAGCTAGATATGATATATCCACTTGTCTAAATGAAAGATATGATATTACTTTCAAATTCTACTGCCTCTCCCTAAACCCTTGTTGATACGGGATATCTAGTTTAGTATCCGTTACTGCTAACTGCAAGTTAACTTGCCCCTCAAGTAATTGTTTACACCAGGATAGTTTGGAGTCAAGTTGACTAAATTTCCGTTGATATTGGGCAAGTAGTAGCTTACTAGTTGCTAGCATTAGCGGGTAGTTAACTAGTCCCGTATCTAGAAGGCTTTATCACGTCTATGATTCCACTAAGGATAGAAGCGCTGGTTATTGGCTGTAAATACAAAAACCACCCACATCTACAGGCATGATCTCTCCTACTTCCTGTCTGAACACCCGTTTACACGGGGCAAGTCGAGAGGCAAGTCAGGTGTGCAAGTTACATGAACTGGAGAGGTAAACGGGCAAGTGCACAAGCCACTTGTCCCTGACTTGACCTGTGTGAACATGTACTTGCTCGCTTTCCTTTCCAGTTCAAGTAACTTGCACACTTGACTTGCCTCTCAAATTGCCCTGTGTAAACGACGCTTAAGAGAGAACGAGCAGTCACGGGTAAGAGTTACAGGGAACGTGTAGGAGCGAATCAGTTCCTTCCAGAGGACTAAGTATCCTTTAAAACAATTCTCTTCTTATATAAATCTTATATAAATCCTTGGAAGGGAAAGATTTATATATGAAAATATTTTTTTAAGAATACCATCGTAAGAATCCTACGGTAGTATTCTTAAAATAAATTATTTCCTTATATAAATCTTTCCCTTCCAAGGATTTATATAAGATTTATATATGGAAAGGTTTTTTTTTAAGAATACCACCGTAAGAATCTTACGGTAGTATTCTTAAAAAAAAAAAAAAAAAAATCTCATATAAATGTTTCCCTTCCAAGAATTTATATAAGATTTTTACAAGGAAAGATTTTTTTTCTAACAATACTTCCGCAAGAATCCTATAGTGGTATTCTTAAGATAAACTATTTCCTTATATAAATCTTTCCCTTCCAAGGATTTATATATGATTTATAAAAGGAAATTATTTTTTTTAAAGAATACCACCAAAGTCCACATACGAAGGTCTCAAAGGTCCGAGACAGCGATCAGACCAGCGGACCACGAGGACCCTTCGATGGACGGAACAGCTGTCCGGTGGACTGTGCAAACAGGCGGCTCATCAGTAAATGGGCTAGGACCAGCTGCACAGGAGATTTTTTTTTTGTTTCGTTTTTTCTCGACGCCCATTCTCACCTCAACCCTTGACATTTCTCATCCATCTCATTATCTTTCGGACTGCCCCTGTTGCCTCTCAATCGGACAGCTGGCCACACAAGTGATGCAACACGGAACAAAATGTAAACTTTCTGTGAACTTGATACTTTCTCCACTAACATATATGTATGTATATGTATATATATATATATATATATATATATATATATATACATATATATATATATAAATATGTGTGTGTATTCACTTGGTCTTTGGATCACGTGTTGGACTCGTGATCGACAGCTATTTCCCTCCTGGAAGAGAGCTCAGAGCTCGTAGGTCCGATCTATGGGTAATGCTATGACCTTGCACACACACACACACCCAACTCCCCGCCCACGAGAGTTGAAGTAACACCCCTCAGCGCTGCGATACTGATATTATTTCAGCCCCGGGCGAGAGTCGAACCCGGACCTCCGTAGTGGCAGGCCAGAGCTCTAACCACAGCGCCATGTGTGTGTGTGTGTGTGTATATACTGCACACACACACACACACACACACACACACACACACACACACACACACACACACACACACACACGCACACACACACATACACACATATATATGTATATATATATATATATATATATATATATATATATATATATGTATATAATATATAGACATATATATATGTATACACACGCACACATACACACACACACACACACGCACACACACGCACACACACACACACACACACACACACACACACACACACACGTACGCACGCACACACACACGCACGCACGCACACACACGCACACACACACACACACACACACACACACACACACACACATATATGTATATACATATATATATATATATATATATATGTATATATATATATATATATATACATATATATATACATATATATATACATATATATATATATATATATATATAGACGAATTAATGACTCTTTGTTTTGTCTACATAAACATATAATTCAGTTGAAAATCGGTGAATATCTCATAAATCTTCGTGTGATTCCCAAAGGTACAATAGGCCCCTTGATGAGCGAAAAATGGCCACTTGATGAGCGAAACGTTCTGGTTACTGCTGTGTCATTCCTATAGTGGCGTTATGTTACGATTTTTTTTTTCTCCCCTTTGCTCTAGAACCCTTCGTCGTGTTTGCGTTAGACCCCACGGGGCGCACGAAAAATGAAGATAAATAATCAAATAAATAAATGAATAAATAAATAAATAGATAAATAGATAAATAAATAAATAAATGAATAAATAAATGAATAAATAAATAAATAAATAAATAGATAAATAGATCAATGAATAAATAAATACATAGATATATAAGTAAATAAATAAGGAAATAAGAAATTAGATAAATATATGAATAAGTTAACAAATTAAACTGATAGATGAATAGGTAAATAGATTAATAAGAATATAGATAATTATCTAAATAGAAAATCTGATTAGTGAAAATAGATTAGTATAAATAAATTAACAAGAATAGATCAAAATGAATAAAATAAAATAAATAAAGAATTAAGTGCATAAATGTATAAATTAATAGAAATTAATAAAAAATGGTTAAAAATAGATGAAAAATAAATCAAAAGATATTAAATGAATAAAGAAATGAACAAATGAAATTAGACAAATAGCGATAGATAAACATAGATAAAACGATTATGTTCAACTATCAATCAAAGATCACGGCCTGGATTTATTCTTAGCTTTGGTTTTACCTGCCGCCAGATGATTTTATTAATCTAATTTCGATGAGATGTATAGCAATCTGGCAGATCTAATTATTAATGCACAAAACACATTTATCCCCCTAAAGTCAATACGGAAAAATAGTAATACTCCCAAATGGATGACGGACAGATTGAAACATGAGATCGGAATTAAAAGAGGACTTTACGTAAAAATAAAAAACGGGGAATCACACCTTAGATCAAGATATAACGAAATGGCAAAGCTGGTTAAAAGGAATACACGTTCAGCGAAACGTAATTATGAAATCAAGGTTGCCAGTCAAGCAAAATCCAACCCAAAGGGTTTCTTTCACCTCTATAGAACAAAAAATAAAGAAAGAATAGGACCAATTAAAAACAATGAAAATGTCATGATAGAATCGGAAGAAAAAATGAGTGAGGAGTTTAACAATTATTTTCTATCGGTGTTTACTAATGAGAGGTTAGATAAAGTACCTGACTGCGATCCGATTTTCAGAGGGGATGAAGAAAATAGCCTAACTAATATCAGCATTAGTAAAGAAGAAGTTATCAAGCAGATTGATAGACTTAAAGCTACAAAATCTCCGGGTCCGGACGAAATTTTTCCAAGAATGCTTAAAGAGTGTAAATTTGAAATCTGTGACCAGTTAACTGAAATATTCAATAAATCGGTAGACACTGGTTCTGTTCCAACTGCTTGGAGGCAGGCAAACGTTGTTCCTGTTTTTAAGAAGGGAGATAGATCGACCATATGCAACTACAGGCCAATCAGTTTGACATCGGTTATAGGAAAAATGCTTGAATCAATAATAGTAAATAGACTCAAAGAACACATTGAAGGGCATAATTTAATTCGTGATTCACAGCATGGTTTCTCCAAAGGTAAGTCATGCGTGACTAATCTTCTATCCTTTTACACTAAGGTATATAAAGCGTCAGACAACAATGAAAATTACGATGTTATTTACCTTGACTTTAGCAAAGCGTTCGACAAAGTGCCACACCAGAGACTACCAAATAAAATCAAAGCCCATGGCATAGGAGGAAAAGTGTTAGAATGGATTAGAGCTTGGATTAGTAACAGAAAACAGCGGGTCACCATAAATGGAATAAAATCTAGGTGGGGCAATGTTACTAGCGGGGTCCCCCAGGGCTCGGTTTTGGGTCCCTTATTGTTCATTATGTATATAAACGACTTAGACGATGGGTTAAATAGTGATGTTAGTAAGTTTGCGGACGACACTAAAATAGGACGCCTAATTAGGTCAGGAGAAGACGCCCAGATTCTGCAGGATGATCTTAATAAACTGTTAACATGGTCGGTGAAATGGCAAATGAACTTCAATATCTCTAAGTGTAGCGTGTTAAACGTAGGGCTACACAACCCCGAAAATAGATTCAACTTAGATGACACGTTTTTAGAAAAATCTGAGTGCGAGAGGGACTTGGGAGTTCTGGTGAGTCCGGACCTTAAAACCAGGAAGCAGTGCATTAGCGCCAGAAATAAAGCAAACAGTGCATTAGGCTTCATTGCTAGGACGGTAACGAATAGAAGTGCAGAGGTAATTATTAAACTCTATCTAGCGATAGTTAGACCCATCCTTGACTATGCGGTACAGTTTTGGTCTCCGTCCTACAGAATGGACATAAATTCACTAGAATCAGTACAGAGAAGAATGACCAAAATGATACAAGGACTCGGAAATTTGCCTTACGAAGAGAGGCTTAGGCACCTAAACTTACACTCTCTGGAAAGACGCAGAGTGCGGGGTGATCTAATAGAAGTGTTCAAGTGGATCAAAGGCTATAACAAGGGTGATGCAAACAAGGTCATCATAATAAAACAACAGGGCAGGACTCGCAGTAATGGGTATAAACTGGATAAATTTAGATTTAAGAAGGAAATAGGCAAGAATTGGTTTACAAATAGGGTGGTCGATGAATGGAATAAACTTAGTAACCACGTAGTAAGCGCTGAAACTACCAGTTGTTTTAAAAAACGATTAGACAACTTTATGGATGGGGACGACAGGTGGTGATGGATACGGAGCTGCCTAGTGTAGGCCTTATGGTCTTTTGCAGTCTCCTTTATTTCTTATGTTCTTATGTTCTTAAAACAGAATAAGAAAATAATAAAAATAAAGTTAATTTATTATATGAAATTAAAAATAATCAGACATGGTAACTACTGCACTTAGATCATCACAAAACTAGCTACGACACTGACATCCCTAAGTAAAATAGAAAATAGATTAGATACAAGTTTCTAAGTCAGTTGTATCTAATTCTCCCTCCTTCCCCTCTTCCCCTTTCCCCCCCTCCCTATCCGCTGCAACCTTTTACTCTCCCCCCTCCCCTTCCCCCCCTATCCTCTCTTTCCCTAATTACCTCCCTAATTCGCTGAATTGATCGTTGGTGCCCAGTCATTTAGGGATTGGAGTCGGGCGTGGCTCCAGCCGCCCCCCCCCTTTCCCCTTCCCCCCTTCCTCCCTCCCTCCCTCCCTCCACCGGCTGTTTTACCGGAAGGGAGTGTGCAACCGGAGGTTCACCGGTTCAGGCTGCAACGGGAACTCATTCTTTTTCTTGTTCCTATTCTATTTTTGATTTTTTCTTTTTTTTCTTTCTTTTTTGTTCCTATTCTATTTCAATCTATTGTTTTCTTTTTTCATTTTTTCTTCTCTTTTTTCCTATTCTATTTCTATTTTTTCTCTTCATTTTTTTTATTCTATTTTTTTTTCTTGTTCCTATTCTATTTCTATTTTTTCTCTTTTCATTTTTTTTTATTCCTATTCTATTTTTCTTTTCTCTTTTTTGTTCCTATTCTATTTCTATTTATTCTCTTTTAATTTTTTTTATTCTATTTTTTTCTTGTTCCTATTCTATTTCTATTTATTTTTTTTTTTTTTTTTTTTTATTTCTATTTTTTTTCTTTTTTTTTTTTTTTTTTCTTTTTTTTTTCTCTTTTTTCTTTTTTCTATTTTTTTTTTTTCTTTTCATTTTTTTTTATTTTTTTTTTCATTTTTTCTCTTTTCATTTTTTCTCTTTTTTCTTTATTTTTCCTTTTTTTTTCTTTTCTTTCTTGTTCCTATTCTTATTTTTTTTCTTTTTTTTCTTTTTTTTCTTTTTTTTTTTTTCTTTTTGTTTTTCTTTTTTTTTTTTTTTTCTGTTATTTTTCTTTTTTCTTTTTTTTTTCTTTTCTTTTTTTTCTTTTTTTTTTTTTTTTTTTTTTTTTTTTTTTTTTTTTTTTTTTTTTTTTTTTTTTTTTCTTTTTTCTTTTCTTTTCTTTTCTTTTACTTTTTTTTTTTTTTTTTTCCTTTTCTTTTCTTCGTTTTTTTTTTCTTTTCTTTTCTTTTTTTTTTTTTTTTGTTTTTTTTTTTTTTTTTTTTTTTTTTTTTTTAACTTGTTTCCATTTTATTTTCTATTTTTTCTTTTTTCCTAACCAATGTCGAGCCTTGAGCAAGCGCCATAGTATGAAACATGTGACGCATTCTGACGTAATATCAACACCTTTCCGTTTTGGGGAAATCCCCGAAGACGAACTCAGTGGTCGGGAGGTGAATATTGTACGTTGAGTACCTATACGTTTATTAATTTATTTATCTATTCCATTTATCTATCTATTTATTAGTTAATTCATTCATTTACTTGTTAATCTATTTGTTTATCTATTTATCGATTCATTTACTTATCTATTTATCTGATGCATTTTGATGCGTTTGTTTATTCATCTATCTATCAATCTATCTATCTATCTATCTGTCTCTCTATCTTTATATCTATCTATTTATCTATCTATCTCTATCTATCTCCCTGTCTCTATCTTTATATATATCTATTTATCTACCTATCTATCTATCTATCTATATCTATCTACCTATCTATCTATCGATTTATCTATTTATCTATTTACCTATCTATCTATCTATCTATCTATCTATCTATCTATTTATATATAACATACTATATTTTTCTTTTGTCCGACAGACCAACATGGTAAATCTAAGGCTCGTATATTTAAACCTTTTGCCAGCCCTTAGGAACACTTTCTGTCATTGGAAAAAATATCTTATTTTCTATGAAGGCTTGCCTGACCTCTTATCGCTAATATTCATAAGCTTAATCAATGGAATCAGAGTTGGTCAAATGTTTTGAAAGTACTGCTTTATGACATCTTCCTCAACTCATTCTCTGTCTTCTAAAATTTTCTAAACCTAGAGTTCTAGTACAACTATCTTTCTAGACCCAGAAGTAACGTTACACTAGAACTTGCACCCTGGTCCTTGTGGAATCTGTAACTATGTAAGAACTGAAGAATATTATGAAAAATGACTTTTCGGAGAGACACTCAAAAGATCATTTTATGTTTGCTAAAGCGTTATGACCTTGTTTTTCCAAAGGTCGGATATCAGGTCACGTGAGTTTTAGTTTCCACATGCGCTGCATCAAGCCCACGTTCTGTATTTCAATCTCTTCTCGTTGCAGGAAGCATAGGAAGAAAACGGACCGTGTTTAACGAGGGGGGACTTTAAAAAAAGGAAAGAAAATGGATAGGTAATCCTTTTCTATACCTCTCGCCTCTCTCTCTTCCCTCTCTCTCCTCTCTCTCTCTCTCTCTCTCTCTCTCTCTCTCTCTCTCTCTCTCTCTCTCTCTCTCTCTCTCTCTCTCTCTCTCTCTCTCTCTGCCTCCCTCTCTCTCTGCCTCCCTCTCTCTCTCTCTCTGCCTCCCTCTCTCTCTCTCTCTCTCTCTCTCTCTCTCTCTCTCTCTCTCTCTCTCTCTCTCTCTCTCTCTCTCTCTCTCTCTCTCTCTCTCTCTCTCTCTCTCTCTCTCTCTCTCTCTCTCCCTCCCTCCCTCCCTCCACACGTACACATACGCACTTCACTAAGTAATAAGTGTCCATGTTTGTGCAAATAGACTCCACGGCAACCCCCATGGTTGAGGCTCATTCACATGCGGCGAAAATTAATCAAGAGCCCATTGTTCCCCAGTGTCATATCTTATCTCGTGACAAACTACGTAATAAAACGATCCAAAAATCATCACCCACACGCACCTGCAGACTATGTAGCCATTCACACGTACGTACGTACATGCGCGTAAAGTGTGTGTGTGTGTGTGTGTGTGTGTGTGTGTGTGTGTGTGTGTGTGTTCGCTCGTGTGTGTGTATTTGTTTGCTTGTTTGTTTACCTGATCGTATTTATCTAATTGTAATCTACAGGAAAAGAGTTCCGCTCGTAAGGTACTGTCTCTTTGTGTGTGTGTGTGTGTGTGTGTATTCACTTGGTCTTTGGATCACGTGTTGTATTCGTGATCGACAGCTATTTCCCTCCTGGAAGAGAGCTCAGAGCTCGTAGGTCCGATCTATGGGTAATGCTATGACCTTGCACACACACACACCCCCAACTCCCCGCCCACGAGAGTTGGAGTAACACTCCTCAGCGCTGCGGTACTGATATTATTTCAGCCCCGGGCGAGAGTCGAACCCGGACCTCCGAAGTGGCAGGCCAGAGCTCTAACCACAGCGCCATGAGGTGTGTGTGTGTGTGTGTGTGTGTGTGTGTGTGTGTGTGTGTGTGTGTGTGTGCGTGTGTGTACATGTGTGTGGATGTATGTATGATGTATGTATGCATGTATGTATTATGTATGTACAGTATGTGTGTGTGTGCGCGCGTGTGTATGTATGTATGCTTGTATGTATGTATGTATGTACGTATGTATGTATGTATGTATGTGTGTGAGTTCGTTTGTGTGTTGTATGGTCAAGTGAGATCACTTCTTTATTGATCGCGAGGAATGATTCACAAAGAGTGACTAAGAACAGGAGTCTACGGGAGTCATCCTCAACGTGTAGTCCATGGACCCCATCCCCCTCCCCCCTCTTCCTCTTCCCCTCCTCCTCTCCTCCTCCCCACTCCTCCCCTTCTCTCCCACTCCTCTCCTTTCCCTCCTCCGCTCCCCTCCTCTCCCTTCCCTCCTCCGCTTCCCATCCTCTTCCCCTCTTTCACCTCCCCCTCTTTCTCCTCCCCTCCTCTTCCTCCTCCCCTCCTCTTCCTCCTCTCCCCCTCCCCTCCTCTCCCCCTCCACTCTCCCCTCTCCCCTCCTTCTCCCTCCTCCTCTCCACCTTCCCCTCCCCCTCCTCGTCCCTCCTCTCTCTCCTCCCTTTCCCCCTCCCCTCCTCCCTCTCCCCTCTCCCCCTCCTCTCACTCCTCCGTTCCCCCTCCTTCTCCCTTCCTCTCACTCCTCTTCTCCCCCTCCTTCTCCCCCCTCCCCCTACTATCACCCTCCTCTCCCCTCCTCTCCCTCCTCCTCTTCCCCCTCGCCCTCCCCTCCTCCTCCTCCCATCTCCCTCCTCCTGTCCCCCTTCCCCTTCTCCCCTTCTTCTCCCCCTCTTCTCCCCCCTCCTTCTTCTTCTTCCCCTAGTCGGGCCACAAAACGAAAACTAATGCGAGTTAGTGGATGATTAGAGACTTTAGTTAGATTTGAATTGATCTATGAAAGGATAAGACACATACATGAGATACAAGGGGAGACTAAGAACACACACATACACACACACATACACGCACATACACACACGCAGACACACACGCAGACACGCAGATACACACACGCAGACACACACACACACACACGCAGACACACACACACACACACACACACACACACACACACACACACACACACACACACACACACACACATACACAAGGTAAGGCTTAACAAATGTAGGAAAAAAGATTGGACCTAATGATCATAATTCCAAATCTGTAAACCACAACTAAGTAAAACTAAGTAAGCACACACGCACATATACATACACACACACACACACACACACACACACACAAGCATACAAACATATACACACATAACTCGTGGCGAAGCTGGTAGAGTTCCCTGCTGCCACTACGGAGGTCCGGGTTCGAATCCCGCCCAGGGCTAAAATAATTCTAGTATCGTTGCGTTGTGGGTTTTTACTCCAACTCATGTGTGTGCGCGTGTAAGGTCACAGCATTACCCATAGATCGGTCATACGAGCTCTGAGCTCTCGTCCGGGGGGTTAATGGCTGTCGATCACGAGTCCAACGCGTGATCCGAGACCGTGGTGAATCACACTAACACACACACACACACACACGCACACACACACACACATAACTCGTGGCAAAGTTGGTAGAGTTCCCGGAGGCCACTACGGAGGTCCGGGTTCGAATCCCACCCAGAGCTAAAATAATTCTAGTATCGCTGCGCTGTGGGTTTTTACTCCAACTCATGTGTGTGTGTACGTGTAAGGTCACAGCATTACCCATAGATCAGTCATACGAGCTCTGAGCTCTCGTCCGGGGGGTTAATGGCTGTCGATCACGAGTCCAACGCGTGATCCGAGACCGTGGTGAATCACACACACACACACACACACACACACACACACACACACACACACACACACACACACACACACACACACACACACACACACACACACACACACACACACACCGAATGGGGCACGCGCCCTTCTCCTACAAACGACCACACGCCTGATAAGTGCTATCAGCAAATAGGAGCAGATGTTCACTCATTTCGCTACGTCATTGGTGGGCGGGGCTGACACCCTTTGTTTCGGCGGGTATCATTGGCTGACAGGGTGCGGGGTGCCCGCGCTCAATGACTCGGAGTGGGATTGGTTGATAGGTGCTGATACGCGTGTGGGGGGAAAGGTGAAGCAAATTGGAAATGGCTGAGGGTTACCACAGATGGGTCATGCATTCAGGGAGTACTATAAGGAAGAAGAATGTTATTCCTAAACATTGATATATTGATCAGATGGTTGATAGGAATATATAAAAGTTGATAATATTATTTCTTGTATGTACATACTGTATATAGGTAATCATGCTCACAGACGAAATTTATGGAAAAATACTTATGCGCATATACACATGCATGCTGAACATACATATACTGGATGTACACATACTGTACACATAGACACACACACACAGGCACACACACACAAACATATGTATGTATACATATATATATATATATGTATATATATACATATATATATATATATATATTCATATATATATATACTAGTATGTATGTATATATACACATTATAAATATGTATATATGTATATATATATATATTTATATACATATTGTATATATATATATACATATATATATATATATATATATATATATAATATATATATATATATATATATATATATATATGTATGTATACATAATGGGTCAATCTGTATTGTCAGAATCCATACTATCCAGCAACCTGACCAAACTAGATTAATATAAATTTGATGACTGTCAACAACTGCATCGACCCCCAGGGGGTAGGCCGGTGGTCTTGCAATAAACCCTTAGGGCTGGACACTTCCATTTTCAACCAGCGAGGATGGAAGGTTTGGGACACGATTGAAGAAAACGGGAAGCGTTAAAAAATGCGGCGATCAGTCTCTGGTGTTTACACGCCCCGAACAGTCCCGGAACCCCCCCCCCTCCACCCTCTCTTTCTCCCAACAATCCTCTTCTTCTTATCTAAATCAGTCCCACTACCTCAGATGGGTTATAACATATGTATGTATCATATGGTGAATATAACACAGCCTGTTCTCTAGGTATCCTCTTCGTCTCTTCCAATGGATTTCTCTATAGTGGAAATCACCCTTTGTATGGGATGAACATCAAAGAAGCATATCACTTGCCCATAGAGTCGAAGTTGACTTTCACGAATCATATTGGTAACAAGCCTTGAATGGGTCCTAAGGAGCACTTGCTGGCTTGATATAGATTTATTCCATCAATATGTCATAATTCTCCGAAGATGCTTGATACCAAAGACGTAGAGATACTTCTCCAATTTAACATTTGCTGTCTCACATCCGTGCTGCAAGACATTGCGTACAAGGAGCATGAAGATCCAAATCTTTATCCTCATGTATAGATATCGACAACGCCATATACTCCGGTTGAGCCACTCCATAACGGTTCGTCAAACGCGGTTCGACAGACACGTGTTTAAAGTGATGTGTGACCGTGTGAACGGGGTATTTGGTTGTCGAACACGTTGGTTAAACCCCCAAATACCCCGTTCACACGTTCACACATCACTTTAAACACGTGTCTGTCGAACCGCGTTCGACGAACCGTTAGACCCCTCTAACACCATAGGTAACTCTAATACTTCGAAGGACTTCTTCAAATAACCCATTACTTCAGTATTCTTTCTCCTCTTATGGACAGACTGAAATGCATTCTCCAATAAGCCCCTAAACGGCTGAACCTTGGTCTTAGCCCAGAAGACCCGAAACCCCAGCTATTTCGCTTCCTTATGCATGGACTCGAAGGCTCCAACCAGACCCTCCAACGACTCCGCAAGACAAGGTCAATGACCTTAGCATTGCCAGTGCATGCCCCGTATTGACATTACTGGACAGTTATTCAATACTCCAGTTCACCCAAGTATTGAAATGCATTCGGTGGGGGACAGGGGACGCGCACGCGTCTCAACTCCTAAAAGAACAGTAAAGAAACTGGAACCTCATCTTCCAGTTTTCCAGAGCACAGTCCAGAGTTCAGTCCAGTCACGATTTTACAGAAGACCCCAGGATACCTCCCTATACAATACCATTAAAAGTCATAGACAAATTAGTTGAGATATTTAGAAAAAT
The DNA here is from genome assembly GCF_046742065.1 of Oratosquilla oratoria. NCBI lineage: Eukaryota > Metazoa > Arthropoda > Malacostraca > Stomatopoda > Squillidae > Oratosquilla > Oratosquilla oratoria. Next base: position 30,495,385 of record NC_134816.1, on the reverse strand, counting down.
TATTGGAGTCTCTCTCTCTCTCTCTCTCTCTCTCTCTCTCTCTCTCTCTCTCTCTCTCTCTCTCTCTCTCTCTCTCTCTCTCTCTCCTCTCTGTGTGTGTGTGTATTCACCTTGGTCTTTGGATCACGTGTTGGACTCGTGATCGACAGCTATTTCCCTCCCGGAAGAGAGCTCAGAGCTCGTATGACCGATCTATGGGTAATGCTATGACCTTTCACACACGCACACACACGCACACGCACACACACGAGAGTCAGAGTAACGACACGAAGCACAGCGATACCGAAATAATTTCGGCCCTGGGCAGGATTTGAACCAGGTACTGCAAGCACCACCGTACTTCCCAGTCCAGTGCTCTATCAACCGCGCCACCGAGTCGTGTGTGTGTGTGTGTGTGTGTGTGTGTGTGTGTGTGTGTCTGTGTTTGAGCGTGTATGTGTGCATATTTATATGTACGTGTGTGTGTGTGTTTCCGAGTGTATATTTTTAAGCCTGTGTGTATGCGTATTTCTGCATGTGCGTGTGTATGTGTGTGTATGCGCGCGCGCGCGCGCGTGTGTGTGTGTGTGTGTGTGTGTGTTTGAGCGTGTACGTGTGCATGCGTATATGTACGTGTTTGTGTGTTTCCGAGTGTATGTATTCAAGTCTGTGTGTATGTGTTTCTGCATGTGCGTGTGTATATGTGCGTTTGTGCGTGTGTGCGTGCTTGTGCATGTTTGCGTGTGTGTGTGTGTGTGTGTATGTGTGTGTGTGTGTGTGTGTGATTCACCTTGGTCTTTGGATCACGTGTTGGACTCGTGATCGACAGCTATTTCCCTCCCGGTAGAGAGCTCAGAGCTCATATGACCGATCTATGGGTAATACTTTGACCTTACACGCACACATATCCCCAACTCCCCGTCCACGAGTTGGAGTAACGACTCGAAGCTCAGCGATACTGAAATTATTTTCTACCCTGGGTAGCATTCGAACCCGGACCTCCGTAGTGACAGTATGGTACTCTACCAACCACGCCACCGAGTTTGTGTTTCTCTGTGTTTGAGCGTGTAAATGTGCATGTGTATATGTACGTGTGTGTGTGTGTTTCCGAGTGTATATACTTAAGCCTGTGTATATGTGTGTTTCTGCATGTGTGTGTGTATGTGTGTGTTTGTGTGTGTGTGTGTGTATGTGTGTGTGTGTGTGTGTTTGTGTGTGTGTGTGCGTATGTGTTTGAGCGTGTACGTGTGCATGTGTATATTTACGTGTGTGTATGTGTGTGTGTGTGTGTGTGTGTGTGTGTGTGTGTATGTGTGTAATTTTGTCTGTGTGTAATTGTGTCTGTATGTGTGTGTGTGTGTGTGTGTGTGTGTGTGTGTGTGTGTGCGTGCGTGTGTGTGTGTGCGTGTGTTTGTATGCATGTGTGTGTGCGTGTGTGTATTTGTATGCGTGTACATGTGTGTGTATGTGCGTGTGTTTGTGTGAGGCGAGGCTATATCAGCATGATCTGGGCAGAGGGCCAAAATCACGTCCAGGGTGGTTGGCAAAACAGAGAAAAACAAAAAAGATATATTTACAGAAGTGTGTCACATGGGGCGGCTTCAGAGGACAGAAGCTTTTGCCTTATATGGTCAAAAGCCTCAAGAATTCATCGGTGTATTAGATAAACCCAAAAATTGGTTTACGACTAAAATAATATTAGTCAATTTTTTAACAGATTCCATTTTCAAATTCATGGTTTAATTGACACATATCTTTTGCATTTTATCTTTTATTATTTAATTTTATAAAATATATATAACTGGACAAATATTTATAGAGCTATAGTATTTACACATTATCATCTCTCATAGGAAAATCGAGTATTATTTAGTGTTTTATGTGAGAAGGCACCGTAGCTGTGGGAAGTTACACACGTGCGACATGTGACTGACACCTGCGACAAGCTGCGTGACACAGGTAGTGCAGCTGTGTTGGAAGTATCTACAGCTGCATCACGTTTGGTTGTGAAGTAAATCAAAGTCATTACGGCTCAACAGGTGACCAATGAAAATTGTGGAATAAGGCTTCGTTGTGAATATCACATTTACACAATTCATGTTCCATTTTTTCACAATAATGTAAAGTTGCTATTACACTGTATGATGGCTGGAATTTTGTGCAATTCTTTATTATGTGCGTATATGCACAAGTGAATATAACCATTATATAGGAACATGGACAATGGAAGAAGATATATATTATAAGGTAATTTCTTATTCTGTATGGGTATATAAAGTCATACACATGTTTATATATACAACCATACACACATACGTACATAAAAGCATACATGCATGCATTCACAGATACATAAAAATACACATACACATGTTTCTCTCTCCCTGTCTCTCTCTTTCTCTTTCTGTGTGTGTGTGTGTGTGTGTGTGTGTGTGTGTGTGTGTGTGTATGTGTGTATGTGTGTGTGTGTGTGTTTGTTGTTTGTATGTGTGTGTGTGTGTGTTGTGTGTGTGTGTGTTTTGTGTAAGTGTAATGTGTATATGAATATAACATATTCATAATGCTGTCATTCTAAACAATATATTTGTTCACCCGTGTGTATTTTTCTATTTGTGTACATTCTTGTGTGAATGTATCATATACCCATACATAACCATGTATATATTTTCATTGTATACCTTGATACCACTGACGGATATACTTCTTCACTAAATACCAACACGAAAAGGCACTAAAATTGAGTGGGCATTGTACTTTCATTAAATTCGAAACAACTTCATTACCATTATCACAAAAGAGATTAATTCGTTCAAACAAATAAAAAAAAAATCACGCCATACAGTCATCAAAAGAAGTACCGTGGCAGAAATGTTCATCGAAACATAAAGAAAAACGACGATATCAATCGAGTTCTTGTGTACAAAACAAGGAAAGGTGTTGCACAACTTCGTTCTTTGTTTCATATTTCATCGAACTCTTCCACCACGATGTACATGTTGTTGACTGTAAGTTTTGGAATGAACCGAAAGTTGAGCAAATGGGGAGAATCTTGGAAGGGGCCACAGCTCTGAATGAGTCGTGTATTCAATAACAATGATGCAGGTGTCAAAAATCATCGTTCAATAATGAAAACATCTCATGTAGTGATGATCATGATGAAGATAAGGACAGCTCTGGAAGACGAAAGAAAGTGGGACAGACAAGCAAGACTTCTCCAAACATCTGTCATTTCTACAAAAGTAACATAAATACTTTGTACATGGCGCAGGAAGTTTGTTTGTGGCATCTGGCACACAAGAAGCAGAGAGCCACGCGATTATGTACTAGAAGATTTGGCACTCGGGTTGCAATATACTTGGCACTATTGGCAGACGTTCTTCAACTAAGAAAATAAAAAGTTTTGACTTCTTGAGGAAAAACGTACTCATTGTAGTGTACTTTTCCTCAGGTACATTCGTGAAATACTAGTTTTGGGGTGAGGATGCACGGGAGCCCTTGCAGGGGGCGTCGCCCTGGCTGCAGAAGGGCAAGGCAGGTGACGAAGGTCACCCTTGACTAGACGGACGAGGGATGGTTCATGTCAGAGGGTCAGGAGTTCGAGTAAGTGGCACTTGGGCACATGGAAGACTGTCAACACCCACCCTTGAGGGTTATAGAGGCGAAGGAGGCACAGGACCGAGGGCGAGGGGCCGCGAGGGCCCGGACAGGCCCCCGGTAATCCCGGGACACCCGTGGTCTTCGTGTTTGACCAGCAAAGACATCCGGGAGAAGGTCTTGGGGCACGTGCGACAGGCATACTTTTTCACATCGGAGTGGGTCTGTAAATGCGCCCTCAGGTTGCTCCTGTCAGCAAAGGACCTGTCGCACTGGCTGCACTGGAAAGGTTTCTCGCCTGTGTGGGTCCTGATGTGCCCCTGGAGGAGCCAGGGCCTGGAGAAGGCCTTCCCACACAGGTGGCACTTGCAGGGGAGCGTGTGAGTTCGGATGTGCATCTTGAGGGCCCCCAGGCTCGTGTACACCTTGTCACAGTGCTTGCATCCAAAGGATCTCTGTGCATCCTTCAGGCAATGGAACTGACGGTGCTTAGCGAGACCTGGAAGGGTGGAGTAGTGCTTGCCACAGTCAGGGCAGGAGTACCGAGGGCGAGGTGCGTTTGAGCCCTCCACCTTAGAAGTTCCTTCTGGGCTACTGTCTGACGACGACGTCGCCGATCCGGGTGGGGATACCGAGCCTCCTCGATGCTGTACTCTGTGGGTCATGAGCAGCGGGGAGGAGTTCGACGTGAAGATGGACGAGGACGTGGCGTCGTGGTTCCTGGTCGCGCTCCCTGTGGGCGTGCGAGGGGGAGTTGAGGACGGGCGTGTGGAGGAGAGGGGAGCTGAGTACAGACCCCTCGTGATGCCGTACATTGAGACGCCGAAGGGGAGGTAGGGGTGATACTGCAGAGGCCAACCCTTCGAGGGGCCCTCTTCACGGGGTGGAGGACCACCTCCCCCTCCTTCAGTGCCCTCGCCCTCTCTCAGGGACTCTCTGAGGACGGCGCGAAGGGGGTCTTTAGGGGTGGGAGGTGCATACAGCCCGCCACTGTGCCCCTGGGCCTGAAGAACAGGGGAACTGCACCTTTCCGCAACTTCACTTATAAGTCGAAGACCTGGACTGTTGAGGTAGCCGCTAACACAACCACTACCACCACTACCACTACTACCATCACTACCACCACCACCACCACTTGCACCAACACCAACGTTCGAACCACTGTTTCCTCCAGGTTTCGCAAAGACACTGGGTTTGATACCACCTCCAGTAACGTCACTTGATCCCGTCAGGGTCCGGATGGGGCTGATGCTGCCGCTACTCACAGGGGGCGGTGCTGAGGGCTTGCATCCGCTCACTAGGGAAGCAATGCTATGCTTCGAACTAGCACTGAAGCTGTTGTTGTTATTGTTATTGTTAGACGAGTGAATGATGACGTTGTTGTTGATGGTACTCATGATCGTCTTGGTCGACGGTGGAGGGTAGCTGATAATGTTTGTGGTTTCTCTTGTCATGCACAGTGACGTAGGTAGGTGACAGTCACGCTGTACTGGTGGAGTCATCGATGATGGAGATGTTCGTGGTGGAGACGGCGTTGGGGGTGGATGTCTCGCGCTGGTGGAGGACGAGGGGGTGTAGGTGGAGGTGGTGGAGGTGGTGGTCGAGGTGGTGGTGTTGGCGAGGGAGGAGAGGAAGTTGTTGGCGCCTGGGGTGTTGGAATGGACACGCGTACTCTTCATGCTGAGGTCTTGGGGTTGCAAATTCTCCTCCGGTTCTGTTTCTGTCGAGAGAAAGACCGTCGTTACTAAAATGTCCTCAATACCTTCCTTTTCTTTACATTCAAGTGATTATAAACATGTGATAACACCAACTAAGATCAATATCTTTTAGACCGTTGTTACTAAAATGCTTTCAAGAATATTTTTTTTTGTTTACATTCGTCCGTATGTCAAACAGTTTGAAGCCAAAATACTTTCAAGACTTTACTTTTCTCTTTGTGTTTACATTCATTCATGTGTACGTGCTGGATCATGCTAACTTTAAGATGGTTGTATATTGTATCATGTGCTATACTATAATCTAGTCCATAAACTAACCTAAACTATGCCAAATAGCTTTAAGGCATTCAAATTATATATTTAAATTATTATAAATATTTAACAACACCAACTAAAATCAGTATTTTGACATTCTTTTTCCGTGTTTGGTTGTCAATGTATGCCAAATTGATTAAACTATTTTAATCTTACATTTGAATATTCACAAACTAATGAGAACATAAACTAAAACCAGTAACTTTCATTTTTGTGTTTACATTCGTCCATATATACCAAATTGTTCGAAGACATTTTAATTTTAATCTTGATAGTCTATAAGTGTTTACCCTTAACATCGTCTACAATCGTGTGGATTTGTTTCTCACTGTCACAGTATCGACATTAAATCACCACTCATCTGTTGACCAAATAAAATAATCTAGTCTTAGCTAGAATAGAATCATTATGACCATACTCGCATTAACCTTAGCCCTGCGTGTTATACTCGCATTCGTTCTAACTAACGCCAAACGATTCAATTAACCTGAAGAAACCCTACCTCCCTGCAGGGAATCTCAAGAATTTCATTACACTTTTATAAGTTTACTTTCTAACCAAACTGCCGCTAGGGGATTTAATTAATTGAGGGAAACAAATCCTCCACAGAGAAGAGGTTAAGTGAGGAATGCAGGTCTGGAATGCATGGAATGGATTGTAGTTCTTGTTAAGAAATGAGCGGAACCTGAGGCAAAATCACGCAAACGAGCAAAGCGCCGGTGGCACTACATCTCCTTGTTGCACACAAATCACATCCAAGTCACGAGACGCTTCTGACCAAAGAACACTGCCTTACCTTCGTTGCTATTGACGATGTGATTGAAAAGTGCCAGTGGCCTCTTCTTCGGAGGACACGCCGAGTAGTCCATCGTTCTGAGGCTAAGGGTCGGGGGCATCCTGAAGGAGAAGAACTGGCAGAGTCGTGAATGTCCCCAACGCAACACATAAGGACTGTGGCAGACACTAAGTTTGATTCAACTATTACGCACGTGCCAAGGCCCCAGGTCCTTATATAGCCTCGCCTGCACATGGCACGCGCCAAACGTCACGGGCAGCCAATCAGAGGCCAGCTGCACGGGTGACGTCACGGTAAAGGGCCAATGGGCGCGTGCGGGCAAGCAGGGCGGTCGGTTCAAATGTTCACAACAGGTGACGACTCAGAGCAGCTGGGACCCGCGGCTGGACTGTCGGGTCGAAAGCGACACGAGCAATTCTGGAACCTCCTTCATGTTTTCCACTTTATCTACAAGTTCTATTAATATTTGAGCTCTCCCTATGTGAGGGAAATTAGGAAAACACTTTACGAGGGACATGAGTGACGAAAAAGGTCATTTTTCCTTTTAAATTACCTAAATATTCGAGTTATTTTGGGACCATTATGAGATCCCCTTTCCTGTTGGAGCGTCACAACTCCCTTCGCGCGCAGATTCTCTTTCTGTGCAAGGATTTAACCCGCCTGCCCAATGCACCCCTCTTCCCCTCGTCCTGCCCCTCCGCTCCCCCCTTCCCCCCTCCCCCTCCCCTCTCCCTGTTCCCCCCTCCCCCTCTCCTCCTCCCCCTCCTAGGCCACCCTCCACACCATCATCCTAACACCCCTTAACTTCACCCCTTAACCTTACAGTCCCTCCCATCCCCCATCCCCCTCTCCCCTCCCCCTCTCCCCTCCCCCTCTCCCCTCCCCCTCTCCCCTCCTCCTCTCCCCTCCCCCTCCCCCCGTTCTCCTTTCCCCACAATCTCCCCCTCTTCTGCCCAACCCACCGCAGTTATTTCCCCTCTTTTCTCCCCCCACCACCCACCTTCCCTCCCTGCACTGGCTACCCCTTCCTTCCTTCCCCTCACGAGGCGCCTTCTCCCCTCTTCCTCCATCAGGTCCCCCTCTTTTCCCCTCTTCCTTGTAACAGGTATCTCCCCTCTTTGGCCTTCCTCCTCCTCCTCCTCCTCCTCCTCCTCCTCCTCCTCCTCTTCCTTCTTCTAACTTTTCTTCTTATGCTTCTCTTCCTCTCTTCCTCCTTTTATTACTTCTTACATCCTTCCTCCTTCTCCTCCTCCTTTCCCTCCTCCTCCTTTTCCTCCTCCTCCTCCTTCTCCTTCTTTTCATTCTCATCCTTCTCTTCTTTTCCATCATCATTTTCTTCCTCCTTATTTCAACTGCTCTTCTCATTCTTCTCATCCTCCTCTTACCTCCACCTTTTTATCCTTTCTCCTCCTCCTCCCTTCCTCCTCTTCCTCCTCCTCTTCTTCCTCCTTTTCCTTCTTCTCCCCTCGTGAAGTGTAACTTCCTGTCACTCATCCATGGAGGAGGAGGAGGAGGAGGAAGAGGAAGAAGGAAGACGCTAAGGTGCTCCTTGACTTCGAGTCTCAGGTCGAGCTACCTAAGGTTTTAGGGACATCCCCTACGGAGCAGAGTCACGCAGCAATTTTTCTTAAGACTAATCTGTACTCAAAAAGGAATGCTGATGATATTAACTCCTTCCATGTTGCTGTCCACCTGAAGGGGCTATCACACTGGGCTATTTTTCCTCCAACCTCCAATTAATCGGAGGCTGGACCCAAGTCCAGAACCTTTTCCGCCTTAAAATCACTACGATAAACTATTTTGTTTTCTTAACAAAAATACATAGAATATAATTTGATATGCTGGGGGAAAATTATTTACCTCCTGCATATCAGACTGCTTCCCGAAAGCTGCTGGCTGCAAATTTCCTCCAACAGTCGAAGGAAAATAGCCCAGTGTGATAGTGCCCTTAAACCCTTATTAGCTCCATGACTCCATCAAATCAGTGCAGTTATGTCCTCAAAGGACAGAAACCGACGAAACCAACAAAATAATAAGAAAATTATTTCTGTCAACGCTGCTCACATGATGACGATCTCTGTAGATTTTGTTCGAGTTAGAACATGGAGATTCTAGGTCATCTGAGAAACTTCTAGTGAACAGAAGAGATTACACATACGTACACACGCATGCGCACGCACGTACACACACACACACACACACACACACACACACACACACACACACACACACACACACACACACACACACACACACCAATTTAGCAACAATCAAGCCTAATTCTTCAGTATAGGCAGATTATACTTCATAGAAGTACGTAAAACTATCAAATAGAATAAGAAAATATATATATATTCTTAGCATCTGACCTAGTAATGGACCAAAAGGTCTCCTGTCGGTATGTTCCTCCTTTCTTTGTAATCCTTTAAAATCTAAAAAAAAAAAAAAAAAACAACAACACTGAAACTAATTTACAAGTTACCCTTCCCAAAGAGTAATACATCATATTCCCCCTCCCCCTTTTCTCTCCCCTTCATTCCATTTCCACCTCTCCCCTCATTCTCCTTTCTAATTACCCCCTGTTACTTGGACAAAACAACCCATTACCATAACTACCCGTTGGTGGGTAATTACAACCCCAACTACCTTCTGGTCGACAATTTCGAACAAATTAAATCGCCATTTCAGAAAAAGGATTTGACGTTTAGTCACATTAAAATTCAAAATCTGAGACAAGGATTTCCAGCTCATCATTAAAATCCTAACGCGCTGTGAAGGGTTGTGTGAATATATTAAATATAAATGAACGAGAGCGAATGAAAAATACATAAAGGCGAATTAATTAAATATTAAAAACCTCAGTGGGGATTTTTCAATATATAAGCAATAAACAATTACCCAATTGATTACTATTACAGAGGTGGGGTAATTAGTTTTTAAATATTTTGACGATCTAAACTGACATATGTATATGTGAATATATATATATATATATATATATATATATACATATACATATATGTGTATGTGTGTGTGTACATTACCTCGACATTATTTGTTTTTCCGTGCAATAGTATTCTTTGTGAAATATATAGATACACATACAAATCATACACGCACACACACACACACACACACACACACACACACACACACACACACACACACAGAAGCACGCACGCACGCTCAACACGTGCATGCTTTGCACGGACCCGTACTCGCCTGCGCGGGCACGTGCTTGGTATTCCAAGCACAGATCTCATACAGACGGAAGCGCATGCAAATGCGTCACACGCACAAATGCACGCACGCACACACATGGTCTTCTTGTATACACGTACTTATATCTTGCACACACACACACACACACACACACACACACACACACACACACACACACACACACACACACACACACACACACACACACACACACACACACACATCGTATTCATACAAAACTACTGTACATATAACCTTAGTTATATACATGTCCTTTTACACATCCGTTCCTGTGGTGTGTTTAACACGAAGTTGTCGACACGGAGAATGTTAAAGAGTATGAAAAAATCAGAAAGATGAAGTGACGCTTACAGACAGACAAACAGGCAGACAGACAGACAGACAAATATACAGATAGACAGGGATAAACAGCCAGAGGCAGAGATAAATAGACAGACGGACGGACAGACGGACAGACAGACAGACAGACAGACAAAGAGACAGATAGAAACAGTGATAGACCCCCAGGGGCAAAGACAAACAGACAGCCAGAGGTAGAGAAATTTTACACACAGACAGACAGCGATACAGACAGACAGAGGGGTCCTGTCTTCAAACATTTCATTCTGGTTGTATCCGGGCAATCTCGTTCAGTTGAGGAAAAGCCTCGCCCTTCAAGTTTAGTGTTAATGGCACATTCCCCCTTCCGTCTCGTACTTAGTTCACCTATCCCCCTCTCCCTTCTTCACCAAGGGCCCCGCCCTTCTCGCCCTCCTCCTCCTCCTCCTCCTCCTCCTCCTCCTCCTCCTCCTCCTCCTCCTCCTCCTCCTCCTCCTCCTCCTCCTCCTCCTCCTCCTCCTCCTCCGTAGTCGTCCACCCTTCTAGCATGTGCTCTGTTCTTCCCTAGTGACCTTCATCCTCATTTATTTTCTTTCACTTCGTGGTCCCTTTGACTACTTCGATTCTCTTCAGTTTTTGGACCTGGCGTTTCTTCGCCCCAGTTCCCCCTAATGTACCTTTCTCTACACCCTAAATTTCATTCCTTTACACCCTAATTTCCCTCGTCCTTCAACTAGGTCGTTCTTTTTCTTCACATTGCCTTCTGTCGATCCCATAACTCTTCCTTCACAACCAATTTCCCTTCCCTTCAACATAAGCTTTCCTTCTTTTTTAGTCCCAGATTTAACATTCCCTAGTTTCCCTAGTTTTCTGACTTAATTTCCCTAGTTTTCTGACTCAGTTTCCCTAGTTTTCTGACTCAGTTTCCCTAGTTTTCTGACTCAGTTTCCCTCCCTTCCCACCGTGAATTCCTCTTCCCGTCCTTCTTTCTCTTCTTCCCTTACGATTTCTTCCACCTTCCATCACGCAACGTTCCTTTTGATGTCATCTCCCCCCCACACCTCCCCCCTCCTTCCTCCTCTTCCCTCTCCTCCCTCCTCCTTACCCAGTCCACCCTCCAACATCTTCCTCTCCCTCCCTCCCTCCCAATGAACTCCCCCCCTCGTTCCTCATCCTCCAACTTTTTCTATGCCTATTTCGTCTCCGTATGCCTGGATGCCCCATTGCCCCTTTCCCTTGTCCCTTGCCCTTGTCCCTTGCCCATATGGCGCTCAGAGACTACGTTGACTGATCCCAAACACCGATAGTCAATGACAATCACCGCTGCCAGCTTTTCCAGACATTTTATCCAATTCCGTCCCGCGTTTTCCTTTGCGAGCACTACACCGTGCAACGTTATGTCTTTCAGTAGGGCGTTGTGCGACGTTGCCACGTGTAGTCGTTTGTATGCGTGTTTCGGTTTAATACGTGTTGGTAGATGCTCCCTCTGGTGGTACGTGGCATCACGTTATGTATCGGCACGTGCTCGTCTTTCGCACGTGCCACGTGCGGTGTTGCCAACTGCGCATCATAGCTTCTCCCACTTGCCCGTCACCCAAGCCATTTGCATGACAATCACGGACAGAAAAAATATCCAACTGTCCAAATACACAAGAA
>NC_134816.1:30468766-30478766 GCF_046742065.1 Oratosquilla oratoria | reverse complement strand
TATATATATTGTAACGTTAATATATGTATATATATATATATATATATATATATATATATATATGTATATATATATATATATATTGTAACGTTAATATATGTATATATATATATATGTGTATATATGTATATATATACATACAGTATATGTATATATATATAATATATATATATATATATATATATATATTGTAACGTTAATCTTTGTTTATAACTTATTCCTACGAAGACCCCCGTGAACGATCACCAACGGTTACCAGTAACAGCCACTTGCCCCGGCTACCCCAAGGCAAGAGGAAACAGATAACCACCTCCTCTATTAATCCCATTCATTTAATGGGCCTTGGTGACACCCCTACGTCCCAGAGTCACGCAGGTTTTGTTTGTTATTCGAACCTGATCGTCACTCAAAAACAACTGGCAATGACGTGACACTTCATTGATTTACTAGGCAGAATACTGAAAATCTAGTATTTATTCTAGCTTCCGCCAGGTGACTTTGTTCAGCTGCGAGCTAGAATCACTTTGATGTGCACCAACCACACATCTACACGCAAATACACACACACACACACACACACACACACACACACACACACACACACACACACACACACACACACACGACTCGATGGTGCAGTGGTAGCGTTTGCGGCCGCCATTACGGCGGTCCGGGTTTGAATCCCACCCAGGACTGAAATAATTTCAGTATCGCTGCGCTACGAGTCGTTACTCCAACTCTCATGGGCGGAGAGTTGGGTGTGTGTATGCGTGTAAGGTCACAGTATTAACCATAGATCGGTCATATATAAGCTCTGAACTCCCTTCCGGGAGGGAAATAGATGTTGATCACGAGTCCAACACGTGATTCAAGGCCATGATGAATCACACATAGTTATATAGGGGAGATGCAACGACCACTCTTCCACACAAACATCACATCATCCATAGCTGAGCGTATCAGTAGACCCCATCAGAGAGACCCAATCACGTGACCACATTAACCACTCATACCACTACCACCACCACCACCACCACCAAGACCATATGCTCTAGTCTGTTCCCAAGCATCAACTTTAGGCTGGCCGGTTATACAAACAATGACTCCTACCTCCCCCACCCCCCCAACTCCCCACCTCCACTCCCTTCTATTCTCATCCCCCCGCTAGCCAACAACCCCCGCTACCCCGTTCCCGTCGGCTCTCAAACTTGTTCCCTACACTATCCTCATCCTCCCGGCCACACTCGTTCCTCCTGTCGGCATCGCAGCGGTGATGCCCCGAAGTGCTCACGGCTCGAAGCTCCCACCCAAACCCGCCCGCCCTCGGCTTGCCACCCCTTAGTGTGGTGCTTCAACGGGCGGTGTGCATTCAAGATCCCGTCTACTACCGAACCCACTCACTCACTTCAAATCCTGCTAGTCAAATCTCCACTCCCCTCCTCCACCCTCTGGGTGAGTCTGGTCTCAACCTCACCCCTCCCCCTCTCCTCACCCTCACCCTTCCCCACTGAGAGTATGCCAATTGCATGCTTCATGCAATCAGCATTTTAGATGTTTTAGTGGCATCCATATGGACCAGAGTCACACAGGATTCTTCATGGAGACCATTCTCTACTCAGAAAAGAATGCTGATCACTTTTATCCTCTACTATTCCTTTCGTTCTATTATCCTTCTTACATCTAGCTAACAACCAGAGCTGGGCGCGATCCTAGATGCGTTCCTAGGTGCGTTCCTTGGTGTCCTGACTGACACATATAAAGTCAGGACACCGAAGAACGCACCTAGGAACGCACCAAGCTATGCACCTAGGAACGCACATAGGAACGCGCCGAGCAATGCACCTAGGGATGTACCTAGGAACGCGCCCAGCTCTGCTAACTACCTATACGACTACCTGTACAACTCCATCTCTTCGGCACGATATTGTACCCAAGGAGACGCTGAGTACCTGCGGCCGAAGCCGTCATTTTTGCCTTCTATGCTTTAGGCACTGCTTGTGAGTAGACTTAGTAACCACGTAATGAGCGCTGAAACTGTCGGTTGTTTTAAGAAAAGGTTAGACAACTTTATGGATAGTGAAGACAGGTGGTCATGGATATGGAACTGACTAGTGTAGGCCTTATAGTCTCTTGCAGTCTCCTTCATTCTTATGTTCTTAACAGGTAGCAAACAGCCAATCCCTTCAGCCGTGACAACAGGGAATTTTATTCAAATCCGGGGTGGTCCCTGGCTTGAGGGGGTTTTAAATCACCGGAATTAATCCACGAAAGTAAGATCTGGTAAATTGCTCTAATGTGGTAATTTATGTAATGTTGGTTATTGTAATTAATGTACTGTGGTAAGTTGTTGTAATACTGATAATTTATGTAATGTTGGTGATTGTAATTGATATACTGTGGTAAATTGTTATAATGTTGGTCATTTCTGTAATGCTTGTAATTGTAATTGACCTACTCTGGTAAATTGTTGTAATGCTGTAATCCAATTTCTTGTCTGTAAACCAACGTATATGTTTACAGACAAGATTTATTCCTCAAAAATAATTTGCATTTCACTAAAGTCAGTGTTTGGTGCTCGTATGTATTGACAGAATTTACCTGAAAGAAATCCGAAAAAAGTGGAATTCATCTCTCTTTCTCTCTCTCTCCCTCTGTGTGTGTGTGTGTGTGTGTGTGTGTGTGTGTGTGTGTGTGTGTGTGTATGTGTGTGTGTATATGTGTGTGTGTGTGTGTGTGTGTGTGTGCGTGCGTGCGTGTGTGTGTGCGCGAAACATGGTTACGACTGGAGTTGCTAGACAATGACTAGTGGGCAGACTTGATAATACAGCTGGTGGATGGATATTGTGAGGGAAGATGGAGGGGGAGAGGGGAAGGGGGAGAGGGTAGAAAGGGGAGAAGGGGAAGGGAGAGGGGAGGAAAGGGGAAGGGGAGAATGGGTAGAGGAGATAGGGGGAGAGAGGTGGGAGGGAAGAGAGGGGGGGAGGGGAGAGGGGAGAAGAGAGGGGAGGGAGAGGGGAGAGGGGTAGAGGGGGAGAGAGGGGGTAAGGGGGAGGGGTTGGATACGCAATGGGGAAGTGGGAAACGTATACCGAAGGCGATGGAATGACTGATGTGAGATGGAGAGGATGGAGGATGGATAGATGGAGGATGGAGGATGGAGGATGGAATGACTGATGTGAGATGGGGAGAGGAAGGGATGGATGGATGGAGGATGGAGGATGGAATGAGTGATATGAGATGAGGAGAGGAAAGGAGAGTGGAGAGGAGACACGGGGTGGATATGGAATGGGGGGAAGGGGGAAGGGGGGAAGGGGGTTGAAAACAAACAGTGGTCATAGACTCAAGCTGCAAGACCAGTTCTACTTCTGAACAAGTCAGGAAGGAGAAACGGGGAAGAAGGGGGGGATATGAGGAGGAGGAGGAAGAGGAAGAAGATGGGGAAGAGGAGGAAGAGAAAAAGAAACAGAAAATATAGAAGGAGATAGAGGAGGAAAAGGAGCAAAGGAGGACATGGAGGAAGAGGAGGAAGGAGAATAGGAGGAGGAGGAAGACGATTAGAGGGAAAGGGAGGAGAAAGAGGAAGAAGAGGGGTGAGAAAACGAGGAGGAAGAGAAAGAGAAAAAAGAAAATATAGGAGGAGATAGAGGAGGGCAAGGAAAAGGAAGAGGAAGAAGACATGAAGGTAGAGGAGGAGGAGGAGGAAGAGGAGGATTAGATGGAAAGGGAGGAGGAGGAGGGGAAGGAAGAGCTGGGGAAAAGAGGAAGAAAAGAAAGAGAAACAGAAAATATAAAGGAGGAGATAGAGGAGGACAAGGAAGAGGAGCAGGAGGAGGACATGGACGAAGAGGAGGAAGAAGAAGATGAGGAGGAAGAGGAGGAGGAGGAGGTGGAGGAGGATGAGGAGAAGGAAGAGGGAGGAGGAGGTGGAGGAGGAGGAGGTGGAAGAGGAAGAGATGGAGGAGGAGGAGAAGGAGAAGAGGGAGAGGGAGGAGGAGGTGGAAGAGGAGAAGGTGGAAGAGGAAGAGATGGAGGAGGAGGAGAAGGATGAAAGGGAGAGGGAGGAGGAGGTGCAAGAGGAGGAGGTGGAAGAGGAAGAGATGGAGGAGGAGGAGAAGGAGGAGAAGGATGAGAGGGAGAGGGAGGAGGAGGTGGAAGGGGAGGAGGTGGAGGAGGTGGAGGAGGAGGTGGTGGAGGAGGAGGAAGAGAGGGCACGTGCGAGTCCGGACCTGATGTCGCTACGGAGAAATCTTTCTTGAGAGATCTTGTGGCAATTTCTTAATTCAATATTTTTCTGAGGACGACTATCGGGTATGGCCCAAACTGTAAAGCGTTTACACCAGGAGGCTCTTTGCGGCAGCAGTAACCTCCATCTCTGCTCCCCTCTGTGAAAGGACAGCCTGGGCAAATGGCGTTCACGTTCAGGCAAATGACATCTTCCTAGGGTTTTTGTCTTCACGGGACGGGGACGAATCCGAACATGCCACGCGGCAAGGATAAATAACATTATTGTGTCTTCTTTCATGTGTAATATATATATATATATATATATATATATATATATATATATGTGTGTGTGCGTGTGTGTGTGTGTGTGTGTGCCGAAAAACCACAAGGAAAATAACAGAAATAAGACCGACACCTTGAAAATGTCCGAATAGACGAAAGCGCTCAGTCTCATTTCTGTTATTTTCCTTGCGGTTTTTTGGCATAATTAGAATCACGCGTCCAAGTGATTTCTTCTTATATATATATATATATATATATATATATATATGTATATATATACATATATATATATACATATATATATAAAAAATATATATATACATATATATACATGTGTATATATACATACATATATATATATACATATACATATATACATTATATATATATAATATATATATATACATATATATATATATATATATATATATATATATATATAATATACACACACACACACACACACACACACACACACACACACACACACACACACACACACACACAAGGAACCCATGTCGGACACATGATGACTGAAAGTCGACAGCAACATTAGCCTTCTTCAGATTACACTGAAGCTCTTTAAGCATGGAAGATGCGAGGGCCTTCAGCTTCTGAAGTCGTAGATCTAGATTCCGGTCTCAGAGGGGCCTACTGAATCTCCAAGAACGTCCTTCAGGAAGCTGAGGACCTCGGACGAAGGTTCTGAAGGAAAGTCCTGAGCCCAAGAACCCACGATGACGTGGGCGGATTGTTCGCTGCGTGTGAGGCTGAGGATTGAGGCTCAGTGAGGGAGAAAGAGCCCTTTCCCGGGGCCCTTTTGTCCTCGAGGGTGAGGGGGACCTTGTCCGCGGGGGCCCTTGTGCCGTGGGGGCCCTCCGTCGCCGCATTTGTAAACAAAGAAGAAATTCATTTGGGGGAGGGGGGGAGGAACACCGGTTTGATTTCGGGTCAGGTTGACGAGCGGCGTTGAAGACGTTCAGGACGACCAACTGAATAAACACAAACAATTAAGGGGGGAGGTGCTCCGAGCAGCACTTAAACGAACCCCCCATCCCCCTACTTTCACCCTCTCCCCCCCAACTCCCCTCCCCCCGCCGCCTCCCGTTGAAGTGCTGTTCTTGTGTCTTAATTTATGGAGGGGGTGGGTGGCAATTAGCAAGACATATTTGTGGTTTGTTTTTCTCTTCCTCTTTTTCTTCTTCTTCGTCCTCGTCTTCGTCTTCGTCGTCGTCTTCAAATAAAGAGAAAGATTTGTTGGTCGACGATTGAAAAAATTATTCCCGTTTCTTAATATCGAAAATTCGGAGAGGAATTTCAGTAGGTAACTGACAATAAAATAAGATAAATAAGTAAATAAATAAAAAATAAATAAGTAGAAATAAATAAATAGATAAATAAAAGTAAAAATAAGATGAGATGAAATTAATAAAATAAAATAAAAAGATAGATAAATAAATAAATAAATAAAACAAAATAAAATAAGATATATATGAAGATGAACACTAGAATCTGCTGAACTTCTGCTTCTGCCACTGAGATCGGCATTTTACACACACACACACACACACACACACACACACACACACACACACACACACACACACACACACACACACACACACACACACACACACAGTTGGAACAAGTTAGATGAGAAAGTAGTGTGTGCAAAAACAATACATGAATTTAAAAATAGTGTAGATAAAATGAGATATGAAGACGGGACCTCACGAGCATAGCTCCCCTTCCCGTAAAATACTAGGTAAATACAACTAGGTAAATACACACACACACACACACACACGTACGTAGGTACGTACGTACGCACGTACGTTACACTTTCCTAAATATTCATTTCCTAATTTTTCACATCCTAGTCATATTGTATATATTCATGTACGTATGTATGTATGTATGCATGTAAGTATGTATGCATGTACACAATAGTAAAAACACACGCGGGCACACACACACACACACACACACACACACACACACACACACACACACACACACACACACACACACACACACACACACACACACACACACACACACACACACACACACACACACACACACACACACACACACACACACACACACACACACACACACACACACACATACCCACAAATACAGACACACCACACAGACACACATGCACACACACACTCACACACACACACACACACACACACACACACACACACACACACACACACACACACACACACACACACACACACACATACGCACACACACAAACACACACACAGGCATTTCTCTAATACATTTTGACTTACGTGTATACAGAATGGAATCACCGAGGCCCTCACTCTTCCTCGGGAGCCAGACAAAAGACACCCCTTCCCAAATACCCTCTAATTGGGCCAAACTTCGTCGTTGTGTGTTACGTCACCTCGTTGACGCCACCTGGGTGACGTCAGCAGGTTAACCCACCAATCATGAGCCGCGGATAATCCTGCCTGTTAAGGGGTTTTATTCCTGTGATGATCCGGGCAGTAGAGTCTGCCGTCTGCCGCGTTGGCCGGAAGCGTTCTCTCAGTCAGATAGATCACGTCACTAACCGAGTCCACAGATTCTTTCCGGGTTGAGTTAATTAAGATGGTTTTAGCACCCAGCCCCCCCGACCCTACCCACTTTCCCATGACATACGAAGTCTCCGGCTTAACCCATTCAACTCCGATGACAAGATGTCTTGTCATTTGGTCAAATAAAACAAAAAATCATAAAACACCAAAATGTTTGATCAAACACCAGAAAAATATGACGTCAGTCCTCGCTTCGCTGCGAGCGAAGCGAGGACTGACGTCATGTTTTTCTGGTGTTTGATCAAACATTTTGGTGTTTTATGATTTTTTGTTTTATTTGACCAAATGACAAGACATCTTGTCATCGGAGTTGAATGGGTTAATGAAATCTTCCTTCGGTTGATAGAAAGAAAATATGTCACGTGTATGGTGGATCTAATGGCTTTGTAGAGTCTGCTCCAATCTCGTCTTCCAACATTGGCGACCGGGTTCGAACCTCTAGCTGTTACTGATGATCCTCACGTGCCCCGGCTGTCACCGGGTTCGAGCCTCTAGCTGTTACTGATGATCCTCACGTGCCCCGGCTGTTCACAGATACAGTGCAATAATTATATGTACATTTGCCTTTTTGGCTACCTCCCTTGGAAGGGGGAAAAAGCCTTGGTATATGTATGTATGTACATTTGCAAACAGTGAAAATATTATTTCTATGTGCTATGTGGCCAGGAGGTGAATTTCGTTCCACTTTCAATGTGTGCGACTTTTTTGTCTCGTTCCTTTTTTTTCTTTTTTTATGTTCATGTTTAATAAAGACCTTGAAGGAGATGAAATACCGTATGTTAATACAGTCTCATCTCAACAGTAACGCTTTGACTGGATAGTATTATATAATATATACATATCAAAGGCTTTTTCCCACTTACACGGGGGGTATGTATGTATGTATGCATATATGTATATATGTATGTATGCATGTATGGATGTACACAGTAGTAAAAACACACGCGTACACACACACACACACACACACACACACACACACACACACACACACACACACACACACACACACACACACACACACACACACACACACAGAATGTTAAAAAAAAGTGACACGATGACATCAAATCCGCGAGTTTTTCGTCCATCAGCTGGTCTTTGATCATTCACCTGAGCGAAAAAAAAAAAAAAAAAAAAAATCCAGCCTAAGGCTATAAGTGTTCTCGAAACACCATTTAGAATTATCTGACTCTAACTTTGGCCCTGCCCAGACACTGTAATCTCCGAGTGTACTCGAGACACCGTTCTAAAAGACCTATTTCCAACACCGTCCTCTCCTAGTAGATGGCCAAGACACTCTGGTCTCTGAGTACATTTGGGTCACTAATCAAAAACACCTAATTTCAACTTTGGCCTTGCCTACGTGGTGGCCAAGACATTTTGGTCTTCTAGTGCATTTGGGCCACTCTTCCAAATGACCTAATTCCAACTTCGGCCTTGCCTAGGTCATGGCCCAGAAACTGTGGTCTCCGAAGTGTGCCCGTGCCTCGAGATGCTGCAACCGAGATGATCCATACATCTGGAGGTCATTCCAGGTCACGGAGTGACCTCGATTAACCCATTAAACTCCGATGACAATATTCTTGTCATTTGGTCAAATAAAACAAAAAATCATAAAACACCAAAATGTTTGATCAAACACCAGAAAAATATGACGTCAGTCCTCGCTTCGCTCGCGAGGACTGACGTCATATTTTTCTGGTGTTTGATCAAACATTTTGGTGTTTTATGATTTTTTGTTTTATTTGACCAAATGACAAGAATATTGTCATCGGAGTTTAATGGGTTAAGACCTGGAGACGAGGACCTCGCTGCTGACCAGATTGATGGGTCCTTGTATTAGGAACAAATTGAACTTTGCTGCTTAGCGTCAATCGAAACAACTTTGGATTGAACCCAGGGCCCTTGGAGTTCCAGTGAATGTTTCTAACCATTCCGCTATCGCCCATGTTACTGGGCCGCTCTGTAAAGAAAGAATAAAAAGATAAATAGATATTAATCACGAAGAACCCACGGTCGGAATAAAAGGAAAATTTAGAAGAAAGTGTAACTTCAATAGCTATAGCCCTCTTCAGGAAAGTGATTATTATTTACAAATGTGCTACAACATTTTGTCTAAGTGATGAATAGATATATAGACGTAAATGAGCAAGAACAAAAATAGATAAATGTATAAATAGTTAAATGAAAATGAATAGAGAAATGAACATATAAATAAACAAATATATAAATGGTAATGTATGCATATAGGTACTGTAAAATGGAAATAAAAATGTAACTAAATGAATAAATAAAAGAAACAAGAATATCTAGATATCAAAGAACGAGCATACAATAAGCTGAACATGGGCAGAAAGTGGTAAAATAGTTACTCATTGTCAACAAAAGAACACACACAAAAAAAAAATCAGATTAAACGCGAAAAGAGACAGAGAAGCTGAGAAACAAGAAAATAAGGATAAAGTCAGGTGGAAAGGGGGACACAAAAAATGACAGGCAAACAAAAGGACGCATCAACTAAGAAACAGAGAAGCAAACAGGCCCAGGACACAAACAGACGGACAAATAGACGGAACAAAAGTGGGGGGGGGGAATCAAAAGGGACGGGGATGAAGACTGAAGGAGGAGGACGAAGATGAGGAGGAGGAAGAAGAGGAGGAGGAGACGGAGGCTGCAGGAGGACAGAAGAAAACACCTGGATTCACAACCTCCAGCAGTAGAAGGGCAGGTGGAGGAGGAAGAGGAGGAGGAGGAGGGGGAAGAGGAGGAGGAGGAGGGGGACGGTTGTGCCACGTGGCAAAAGTGAAGAAAGGAGGGAGGGATGGAGGGAGGGAGGGAGGGAGGAAGTAGCTGAGGACAGGAAGAAAAATGAA
>NC_134816.1:30461266-30463766 GCF_046742065.1 Oratosquilla oratoria | reverse complement strand
GTACGGTGATGGGGAGGAGAGAGAGGACAGTTCTCAATAGAACGGTCAGGGGGCAACGGATAGTTTTGTCATTGTAGAGGCTATGATTTTGAAGGACAATTTCAAATAGGGATCGGGCTTGGCAAGACGAGCAGTATTACACAGAACTCACTCGTATATATAGGAGTATCAGTCTTTCACGGGAAATCAGTTCATAGATCAAATGTTTGCGATAAACTGACATGGACACGATCAACATCTGTTTACTTTAACTTAATCTAATCTATTTTTGTATTAATTCATTTAATCTTATTTCATTTTATCATTATTTATGGAAATATGATGTGGATAAAGTCAATATTACTCGAAGTGGGCTGGGCAGGCCGGGCTATTGGAAGGACACTTGCGTGGACGTAGAGTGGTCGGGGTATGTGTATAATAGGGTTGCTTGGTTTAAGGTTGGCAAGGGCAGTCAGACATCCAGACCTGTTTGGAAAAAGACTTGGATGTAGGATAGACAGTCGAATGGAGTTAGGTTGGACTGGCCACAGACTCAGAGACAGAGAGATGGATAGGACAGGACGCAGACTTAGAGACAGAGATGCCATGATTGGACAGGGCAGACAGTCTTTAACACAAATCCAGAGAGAAAGAACATTTTCCCTTGAACGACGCTGTAGTAGACAGATGCCTTCCTACAATAGAACTGTTTGAACGGTATGAGCGGTTTTGTGCGCAGTAGTTTTGGCGCAGGAAGTAAAGCTTTACGTAGAAGGCCTGGAATAGGTAGGATAGAAAATCTTTCGTGGATTTGGGTCAAATAGAACTACTTTTTTATTGTTGAATGAGGAGAACAGGGATATTCGTATGAAACATAGCGATGCATAGGAGACGCTGAGTGGCACTGAGGGATTAATTTGGTTGACACTGAGTGCCCACAGGGCCAAGTGTAGTCGAACTAACCAAGTGAACAAATATTAGGCTAATGGTCATATGCCATTGTTCACGTGACCTCTTGAGCAAGTGGCAGTGTCATCACCTGGATAGAGTTTTTGTACGTAATCCAGAACAAAATTTGTAAAGTGCGACAACGAATTGAAAGGAGAAATTGAAACATCTTAAGGTCTGGTCACACAACTCCTTCGAATGTATGGACCCACATCTAGGTTGGGATTTTTTTTTAATCAGTGGTGCTTAATATGAATAAGTTAATGAATATACAAATTTATAAATAATTTGATAAAGAAATTAGTAAATAAGATAAATAAAACAAATAAATAAGAAACTCGCAGGACGTTTGTATGCTTTATTTTATGGGGGAAATGCGTCATGTGCTACATCTTAAAAAAAAAGAAAAAAAAAAGTAGAAGGAAAAAATACAGAACCCTGATGGTTATCCACATTCGGTGTCACCAAAGCGTTAAAGGGTGACCTTAGTACAATGACCGAACGATCTAGAATGACAATGACATACGTCCCTGACCCGTCCCGTCTGCCCCTGGGTACAGTTTACCAACCTTTCAACCGCTCGTGGTGGATTCGACCATCAACTTCCAACCGCCCAACGGGTATGCAGCTCCTTTTTTTTTCTATTTTTTTCTTCCTCATTTTTTTTTTTTTTGCAACATGGGGGGGGGGGACATGGCCTTGCAGTGTCCCCCTGAACGCCCTGTCCATCAGATCTCGCTCTGAGGAACTTCCTGTCCCTCTCTCTCCTCCCAGCTGTGCATCTCAACCACGGTTTTTGCATCCTCTCTGTAAATACACTCATTCAGTCTCCAGGTCCCAGTAGGCCCAAGAAAAGCCCACGGCCGCATTTTCCAGAGCTCTTTTTCGTCCACCATCGTTTGCCAGATTCTCGGTTGTAACCTTCCAAAGAACGTTGGGACTCTGATTTTTCTAGTCCAACACGCTTGATACTCTACATGCCATTTGCATCATCCAGGTAGCCTTGCCTAGGCGTGGTGAGGTGCAGAGGTTGTATCGTCCACCAGGTGATAGAGTGACGGTCCTGCATTGGATCATATAGACTGAACAGTAATATCAACACACACTTCTTTGAAAATTGTGACTTTACTCAGCCATATGTTTACATCTCAAAGAGTTAACGAAGTACAAGGAGGGTGACAATTTTTTTTTTTTTTTTTTTTTTTTTTTTTAAGGAAGAAGAGGGGTGAAGAGTTTTCTAGAAAATTACCCGCCAAGTCTGGTCAACGGTATGAAAGTTATATGTTCTTTGAAGTAATCCTACGAATTAAAGAAAAACATAGCAGTTAATAACTTCCTATTTTTAACTGATAATCATGCGCTGAATGCCCTTATGGCTCTGGTACTTGCCTAAGGACCATAAATCTTATAAATCGTAAATAAGGTGGTCTTTCCCCCGACGCCTTTTGGACGTAGATTCCTGGTCTGAGTTCATGGGTGTCCGTACCATTTTTTCAAGGGGGTCGGGAGAGTGAAAGGGGACAGAAGTGTCTTCACGTAAAATCTAGTCTCACAGATTGTTCTTGTCGTTGTC
>NC_134816.1:30448766-30456266 GCF_046742065.1 Oratosquilla oratoria | reverse complement strand
TTACCACCTGTTATTATTATCCAGAAAGTTATCTAATCTTTTCTTAAAACAGCCAATAAGTCTCTTAAAACATCACTTATGGAATTAAGCATATATCTTACTAACTCCTTTTTAGTGTGATATTATGTGTTTTAGAATGACTACCAAGAAGGTGAGGAGTCTAAGACACGAGGATCGTAGCTGCGGCCGAAGCCGTCACCCTTGCCCCTCTATGTGCTTAGACTATTGGGGTACATGTAACTGTTACTGCTGGGAATCGGAGATGAGTGCGGGATTCGAACCCGGGACTAAGTGAATGCGAAACCAGGACGCTTCTGATGCGCTATGAATATCACTGATTTTATTCGGCTGAAGGAAACTCCTTGCAAAGGCTTCCTTTGTCCATGACGGAAGAACGACTCTTGTCACCAAGAAGACCTCAGGAGCTTGATGAAGTCTTAAGGGCAGTTCACATGAGCAATGTTTCGGCACCAAGTTCCCGTTTCTCGGCAGCAGGAAAAAGATGCCGAGAACTTGGTGCCGAAACAATGCTCATGTGAACCACGCTTTGAACCTCAGAGGACGTCGTTGGCTACCAGAAGGGCACGTGACCAAAGGAAGAGGAAATATTTTTCCCATATACAATGAAAAAAATCAAATTTTTCTTTAGTTTACTAAAATATTTAGAGATACTTATTCTCTGTATACATTAAGAAGTGTCCTCTCATTCCTACAAAATGTCGTTCTTTAAATCTTTGGAACTCAAGTCGTTAGGTAGCCCCCATCGGCTTAAAGGCTTAAAGAATTATTTAACACAAATATCATTTTCCTTTTATCGTCATTACTGAGGTGTACGGGCAGTCTTCTCATGCTGTGGTGTTCAGTAAAAAAAAAAAAAAAAAAAAAAAAAACAGGGGGAGGGGACAACAACATTGTTACCGCTACCATCATCATTATTTTCAGCCATTTCTTAGGTCATCTTTGGGCTGAATGAAATAGTTGATCATTACCTCCCTCCCCCTCTCCCTCTCCTCTTCACCATCCCTTGGGGTACCTTATTCAGTACTTTTATTCTCCCTCCGCCAGGTGATTTTATTCATCCGAAGGGGACGGGGGGGTGGGGAGGGGACGCTAAAGGATTGATAACAATGACATCAACCCAACCAACAACTTCTGATCATCTCGGCCATTTCCACTCGAGGCCCCAACGCTCACAGAACCGCTCTTCAAAGAACGCGCTCACTAACACCAACCCCTCGCTCTCTTCCCCCTCCTCCTCCTCCTCCTCCTCCTCCTCCCACCACTTCTACCACCACCATTACCACCACTGCCACCACTACAATCACCACCACCACCACCAACAACAACAACAACAACAACAGCAACAACTACTACTACAACAGCATCAACATCCATACCACCACCAAGAACACAAAGATTAACAAGAAAAAATAACAGGAACATGGACAAGAACAATAAAACAACAACAACATAAACAACAACAACAATAACAATAACAGAATCAATACCAGCATCAATACCAGCATCAATACCATCATGATCATGACAACTAATACCTCCATTCCCATCATTACTGTATTTACCATCTCCAGCACAAGTTGACGTCCCTCTTGCCTTTCCCTCCACTGCCACCTCCACCTCCTCCACCACCACCTCCACCACCACCACCTCCACCACCTCCACCACCACAACAACAACATAAACAACAACAATAACAATAACAGAATCAATACCAGCATCAATACCAGCATCAATACCATCATGATCATGACAACTAATACCTCCATTCCCATCATTACTGTATTTACCATCTCCAGCACAAGTTGACGTCCCTCTTGCCTTTCCCTCCACTGCCACCTCCACCTCCTCCACCACCACCTCCACCACCACCACCTCCACCACCACCACCTCCACCACCACCACCTCCACCACCTCCACCACCACCACCTCCACCACCACCACCTCCACCACCTCCACCACCACCACCTCCACCACCTCCAACACCACCACCAGCCGACACCGGCTTCCACCGGCTGCCACCGGGACAGGTGACGGCTTGGCGGTGACGGTTACGCTGTGAATGGACTAATCGCACGCGCCCTGGCTGGTTAACGGGCGCGTGCCTCAGGAGTGGTGGAGGAGGAGGAGGAGGAGGAGGAGGTGTGGGGTGGGGGGCGTTCTCTCCTGAAAGAGGGATCAGGGGGTCGGGGGGCGGCAGGCGGGGGGGGGGGAAAGGGGACGGAGGAGGGGGAGGTGAGGACTGTTATGGTGGAAGTTTTGGGGTGGTTCGGAAGGCAAGTGGTGGAGGAGGGTAATGGGTGGAGGGTTTGGGTGTTGATGTGGAGGGGTGAGGATGGGGAAGGGTGGTGAAGAGGTGGAAGAGCTCATGGGGATGTGGGGAGTCTTTCAGAAATGTGATGGGGAAGAGGTGGGGAGTGGAAGGTGGAGGAACTGGTGGAGGAAAGATTCCTGGTGGAGTTTGCGAGAGTAGGGGAGGGAAGGTGGACAAAGCTAGCCATGGACTCTGAAGAACCTCTTAGAGATCGTTGGGAGAAGTGTGGAAGGCTATTGATACAGAAGGGGAGGAGGTCTGGTCTTTCGGGGAGTTCTTGGGAGCGATGGTGGTGGCAGTCTACAAGTGTCGGAGAGAGAGAGAACTACCCCATACTGTTGGAGAGGCGATGATGATGTTTAGACAAAAGAATGTTGAAAGCGCTATTCACACACTGGAGGATTTTGTCAGAAATAAACGGGGTTTTTTGTCCTTGGGGACATTATCGCACCGAAGAAATAGAGTGATCGAATTGGTACAGGAAGCTTATTAGAATATCACACAATTTATGACCGTCGCGCAGAGGATTCGAACCACCGCCTATAGACCCAAGAGAGTCCACAGCACACGCCTTTAACCACTCGACCACAGACGATCTGTGGATCGTCTGTGGTCGAGTGGTTAAAGGCGTGTGCTGTGGACTCTCTTGGGTCTATAGGCGGTGGTTCGAATCCTCTGCGCGACGGTCATAAATTGTGTGATTGATGTCGCTGTCCACTAGCGAATTATTCAAATTATTAGAATATAATGATAACATTCTTCATTATAGAAATCCACATATTAATATAAAGGAATGGGAAATTATGATAAACCGTGATTTAAGAAGATTTGGAAATTAAAAGTCTATCATTCAGCGCCATTAGTGAAGATGATAAGTTAAAATACACAGAGTACTACATAGTGGATCTTGTGGGGTGGAGTAGACCGAGAAAGAGCGTGGGATTTCTCCATAAAAGGCTACAACTATGGAATAACCACGCAGGCAGCTGGGGATCGGCTTACAGATAGAAAGAGCGAAACCATAGGAAGGTAATTTAGAGACCAAGGACTCCTGACGTATCCTGTCGAGTCATCTTGAAATGGAACGGTTGAATTTCTGGTGATTTGTAAAAAAAAGAAAAAAAAAAAAAAAAAAAAAATTACGGTGATGAAGAAAATGACACTTACGAAACTAGGTTGAAGATAGCGAATGAAACTATATTTTATGTTTGAATAGGAAACTTTTGAAGACGTTGAAGTTATGGTACTGAACGAGGTTGTGGTCGAATCCATATCATTCAAGGACAAGTCCGAGCTCGAACCCACACTGTACGAAGCTAAGATCAGGTTCGAGTCCAAGACCGAGGCTGAGGCTGAAACCACATTTTCCGAGTTCAAGTCCAGACTGCTTCGAGTTCAGGTCAGAATCCAAATTCAAACTTAGGATTTAGTGTCTGAATCTGTGCCCGAGGCAGGAACTTATGCTCAAGGTCCAGTTTTGGGTGAGAAAAGGGAATTAAGAGTAAATGTTGGCAAAAGTAAAACAATGAGATATTCAATGAAAGGTGACGTACTTGAAAAAGTTGTAATAAGCAAAAAATCGAACTCATAAAGGCTCCGTCATCACTTGTGGTGTTTCTTTAGACAGACTTTGTCGTCAACTCCCACTTTTATCCGTGATGTGATTTGTTGAATGTGAATGTAAGAGATGAGAGGATGGAGGAAGTGATGATTTTTAAAGAATTTTGAGCTTCATGAGGCTGTGCATGGTGGGAGTGGATGTCAAGGTGAAACATGAAGGAATCAGTTAAGTCTCTGGATGGAATGAAAATATGGGAAATGAAAAGAGAATTATATGGAGGAGGGATCATAACCACGGCACTATATGGAGTAGAAACTTGGAATTTAGATGAGGCAGAGGACAAAGAATGAAATTACTTTGAAATTAAATGTTTAAGAAATATGATAGCTGTCAGAAGAATAGAAAAGACAAGGAGGAATGTGGAGGTGAGCAGAGAATAGAGACGGAGGGGAAGTTGTCGGTTAGAGTTTGATCAAAGAACTCTGAGGTGGTGTGGGCACATGAAAAGAATGAATGAGGTTAAACAAGCAAATATAATGTGGACAGCAGAAGTGGATGAAGTGAACTTGAGAGGAAAACCAAGAATGAGTCGGATAAAGTGGGTGAAGAGGACATTGGATGCATGGGAAGTGTCTGTCGAGCAGGGAGAAGAGAGTGCAAAAGACATGAGTGAATAGATTGTGAGTGGATGAAGGGATGATTCGGGGCTAAGTGATGGTCTCTCCATCCGATTTATGAATTATTTTGAGTGGTTGGGGTGGGGTGAGACTTGTCATGTAATAAAACGGTGGGGGTTAAGCCAGTTCCGGTTGTCAGGTCCAGATGTGGGGGATCTGTGCCTCGCTTTATTGCACTCAACCCAAGCAAGGTTCAGGGATGAACTTCCAACCGCGCAGCGTTGGAATAAGAAAGGTATTAAATGTGTGTGTGTGTGTGTGTGTGTGTGTGTGTGTGTGTGTGTGTGTGTGTGTATCTGCGTGTGTGTGCGTGTGTACACGCGCTTGCTCACGCACGCGCACGCATATACACGCATGCGTGTGCATGTACTCGCACGTGTTAGCGACAAGACCTATTATTGAGTAATGACACCGACGTTAGTCGGCAACAATGATCTTATTACGTCGGCGGGTGGGATTCGGCGGCGTCAAGTGACATCATCGATTTTTCGGCTCAGAGATCCGTCGACTACGGACCCGAAGCGAGATGTTCCTGTGTGAAAGTGCCGTCGCTACCGACGCGGGCCCTGACGCCCCTTCCAGTCTCATCCGATTCCCAGACTCTCTTTGTCTGGTTGGGACATCAGTTCAACTGTCTGGGAGTGTCTGAGTGACTGGTCGAGGTTCTTAATCTGAATACATCTTCGTTCCCCTGAGAGACCTGTCACAAGCGTAAATCCCGGGAGATCCACCCGGGAATTAAATCACATGATCATTCTATTCCGTTTCACATATTTTAGCACAAATGAACTTTATCCATCAGATAAAAGGTGGATCAAGGCCTAAACAGGTTTTTAAGTGGTCGAAACCATGTGTGGTATAATAGAATGTATAAACATTCAAAACATGAGAATTACCTTCCTAATAGTACAAGCACGACCAAAAGATCTGAAAATCTCAGAAGTTTTATTCATGTTCATAAATCTCTACAATAAATGTATTAACAGACAGAACATGTTAACAAAAATCCTTTACGTTGGAAGAGCATTATTCCATGAAAACATAAATTTCCTGTCCAGAAGTCGAAAGTTTCATAGTTTCATGTAAAAAAAAAAAGAAAAAAAACAAAAAAAAATAAAAAAGAAAAAATATAAAAAAAAAAAAAAAAAAAAAAAAAATCTTCAGAGGTCAAAATTACGAACTGAATCCAAGGGAATTGTGCCTTCGTGTCGGAATAGGATTTAATACTTTTTGTGTAGGATGTGATCTTTAGACTGGAAGATCTGAAACCATGGTGACTGGAGCCTTTATTAAATGTACACAGTTTCGCTTATTGAGGCTTATATCAGCTAGACAAGAGCAGAATACAACCTCTAAGCTATTCTACGTCTGTGTATTTTGAAAAAATCAAC
Organism: Oratosquilla oratoria; assembly: GCF_046742065.1. NCBI lineage: Eukaryota > Metazoa > Arthropoda > Malacostraca > Stomatopoda > Squillidae > Oratosquilla > Oratosquilla oratoria. Next base: position 30,450,305 of record NC_134816.1, on the reverse strand, counting down.
AAGCGAAAAGTTTGACATCAAATCACTGTTTCCCAACCCTGGGGTTGCCAAGCGTTATTCCTGGGGTCGCCAAGACATCTTGTAAGATAAATCTTTAAATTCATATCGCTATGATAAAATTCAATGATGTTAACTTTGTTTTTTATAACATTACAATATAGTGGGGTCGCGGTTATATCATGAGGATCAGGTTTGGGTCGCCTGAAAAAAAGCTTAGGAAATACTACATTAAATAAAGGTTCCTCTCATAGTGTCTGCTCTGATCATTGTGTCGCCAATTGTCATTTTAAATCATCTAAAACCATCACAAACAAACTCTTTAATTTGTTGTCAAACTTAACCCAACTTTGTTTTGATTAAACCCGATTACCTGATAGAACATAAGAACATAAGGAGACCAAAAGACCATAAGGCCCACACTAGGCAGTTCCATGTCCTTTACCATCTGTCATCCCCATCCATAAAGTTATCTAACCCTCTCTTAAAACACCCAATAATTCTAGCGCTCACTTCATGGCTGCTAAGTCTATTCCATTCGTTAACCACACTATAGGTAAACCAGTTTTTGCCTATTTCCTTAAATCTGAAGTTGCTCAATTTAAATCTATTACTATGAGTCCTGTCCTGGCTTCTAAATTGAAAGGGTTGATCTGAGCCTTCCTAACCTTTGACCGTGAAAATGTTCTTTTGATTTAATTAAATCACCATCCGGCATTGGCCAGCATAAAGACTCATATTGCCCTGTACGCCACAAGGATTACCCTTACAGCTGTGAACTCTACAGAACCAATGTACCGCTACACTGTTAATAACGAATGGGAATGTCAACATTATGGCTTGAATTAATTAGAGTGATTTCCGCGGGTGTTGTCAATGATCAGAAGTGTGGACAACCTCATCTGGAGTCTGATGCAACGCCATCTGGCGGTCGTAATTGGAACCAGGGATGCGCACGGACTTCTAGTCCCAAGTGTACATTGGATGCAACGCTTCTGTTCAACCGAAGTTTTTTTAGTTTTTTCTTCCTCTTGTTTCCCTTAATTAATTAGTTAATTAATTTTATTTTATTTATTTTTATTATTGTTTTTTTTATCTTATTATATTCTATTTTATTTTCTTATTTTATTTTGTTTTGTTTTGTTTTGTTCAATTTAATTCTATTTTATTTGGTTTATTTTATTTTGTTTTTTGTTTTGTTTTATTCTATTTTATTCTATTTTTATTTTATTTTGACTGATTGATTGATCTATTTATTTATTAATTTATTTTATTTATTTATTTATTCATTTTCATCCTGTCTCTCTTAGTTGTCCATGGGGAACACCGAACAACCTACAATCTTCTTGCGTCAGCTAGGATAGAATCTAAGAAGGGCATCACCGTATCAAACATGATATAGCATATTCTATATGCAATTGTAATTTGCCGACGAGTCTAAAGAAACACTTTGTGAGGACAGAGAATATTAATACAACGTTTCGCTAATTAGAGCTTTATGAAGTGCATGATAATGCTCTAACAAGCAAAACGTTGTATTAA
>NC_134816.1:30438766-30443766 GCF_046742065.1 Oratosquilla oratoria | reverse complement strand
CTCTATGACTGCTCCTCACAGACATAATGTACATTTCACTAGTGAAAAATAACCTGAAGCGATGGTTGGTGAACTACTTCTCAGGCTGATACGCATGTGTTCAGCCGCATCATGCGGCCAAAGAATACCCAACGGAGTCCCACAAGGCTCTGTACTTACACCTACGCTATTACATGTACATATGCATGAGATTCGCACACCCACAGCTGAAAAGACCAGAATACGTATCACATCCTCATATTCACACACAACTAAAAAGAAAAGGTAAGATAACTTGACGGACGGGGATGATAGGTGGTAATGGACATGTAGCAGCCTTGTATAGACCTAATGGTCACTTACAGTTCCGTCCATTCTTATACTCTTAAAAGGAGATGACATTATATAAATACACAGACGAGAGCAGTGGGTATCTCTTCCTACAATCGCCAACTACGGAATATATCTAGAACTAGCACACACATCTCACAAACACATGCAAATATAACTGTCTGTAGTTACATATAGTACCTAAATAAAACTAGCACCTCATAAGCAGGATTTTTTTTTTATCTTTTTTTTTTATCTAACGCCACAAACTCCCTCCTATCGGGAGGCTAGGACGGTGCCCCTTACAGTGGACTTTGTAGCGTGGAATTTAATGAACCATGCCCTTGGTTGAACTTCGCCGGTGGCGGGGTTCGAATCGACATCATTTCAACCTTCGCCGCAAGTAACGACGCTCCTAACCCGCTCGATATATATCGTATACTAAAAAAAAAAAAATAATTCAAAATAGTGTGGTGATCATCTTTTGCTTCTATCCTTCCTTCAATCTCTACTTTACCAACTCTATGACTTCACCTCCTCGGGGATGGTGTTGCCACTCAGGATAGAAACACTGGTTATCCTCAACAAAACATTAAATACTTATCTTACATATGATAAGGCTCATTTCGTTAAAGCGAAGTAGACGACGACGACCGAGGATTTGAATCAAACGCAGGTTACACTCAAAGTCCAACATAGTACTCCAGGTTGGAGTCCAGGATAGGTGACCCTCCAGCATGGTGGTTCTCGAAGTGTGGCCCATGCCCCCCCCCCCCCCGTCCCCGAGTATCACAAGTGTCACCAAAAACTAGTTTAGTGGACGCAAAACGATTAAAAATCACGTTTTAAGTGATCTCTCCAGGATGCCAAAGAACAGAAATCCATAAGTCTGGTGTTACGTGAGGAAGCAGGTCAGGGACCCCTGCTCTAGTCAGTGGGGGCACAGGTGGAGGGAAATAAGAAACACGTGTGGATTAGCCTTAATTACAGGTAAGCTCGGCAGGTGTACTCTAGTAGGAAGGGGAGGGGGGAAGGGGAGGGGGAGAGGAGGGGGAGAGGAGGGGGAGGGGGAAGGGGAATGTGATCGATATTAGGCCGCAGACGGTAGCAAGAGACGTCGACAAGTCTATGAAAGTGATTTAGAGCAGTGATATACACCGTATCATGTGTACACAAACACACGTACACATGTATATGTGTACACACACACACACACACACACACACACACACACACACACACACACACACACACACACACACACACACACACACACACAAAACACACACACACAATAATCTGACCGTAAAATAATACAAGGAGTTAAACGTATAAAACAAATCAAGTCACAAAAAGAACTACAAATAATAATAAACATGTGTAAACAAACATACATGTCTTTACCCAGACTAATACACACAAATACACACCAACACAGACACGCACATACACATGCACATGCTTCCTGTACGTGTGCACCTGTGTACATAGACACTTGCACATCTGCATCTGCCTTCTATAATGAGTTTGAGGCGAGTCTAAATCTCTTTTCCTGCGATCAGGTTTGTAAACTGAACCCAATCTAGTTCGTTAACTAATGAACTAATAAGTTTAGTTAGGAGATTACCGACTCCCGGTAATAATCTAGGTTACCACTCTGGGGCACATTCGATGCACGAGTATATGTAAACATATATTAACTTATGTAAACGTTGCATATAAGCATTTATAAATTAGGGTTATTTGAGTATAATTTTTTATTTTATTATTTAAACACACACACACACATAGACATTCACACACACACACACACACACACACACACACACACACACACACACACACACGCACCTCGTGGCGCTGTGGTGAGAGTTCTCGCCTGCCACTACGGCGGTCCGGGTTCGACTCCCACCCAGGACTGAAATAATTTCAGTATCGCTGCGCTGCGGGGTGTTACTCCAACTCTCGTGGGCGGGGAGTTGTGTGTGTGCGTGTAAGGTCACAGTATTACCTATAGATCGGTCATACGAGCTCTGAGCTCTCATCCGGGAGGTTGATAACTGTCGACCACGAGTCCAACACGTGATCCAAGACCATGGTGAATCACACACACACACACATAGACACTCACACACACACACACACACACACACACACACACACACACACACACACACACACACACACACACACACACACACATAGACACTCACACAAGCACACACACACACACACACACACACACACACACACACACACACACACACACACACACACACACACACACACACACACACACGTACACAAACACACACACACACACACACACACACACACACACACACACACACACACACACACACACACACACACACACACACACACGTAAGCTCGCATTCGCGTACGCAAACGAGCGTACATGCACGCGTAATCGATTCCATTTGACATGACGACCAATAGCATCCCATGACTGCTAGTCACTTCCGGGTGTCACCATCATTACCTCTACCACGACCCTGAGCCCAGGCGTCATTACCTTCGCGCTAATTGCTTGTTCAACCACCGTTGCTATAAACTGTGATATATTCACCGCTGTAATTAGCAGTGACGTCACAAGGGCGAGTGTTAAACGATGGGCTAACTACCTGTATATTTAATAACACGTATTTTGCAAGCGAAATATATATAAAAACACTCTTAAAATTTTGCCGCTTTTTTTAGAGCCCAAATATGCTTAATAAATCCTTCAGGTGTCGTGTAAGTGACGATGGAGACAGATGCAAAAAATGTACAGAGAGATCGATGCTGGGAATGACGCTAGAAGACAGGAAGAGGGGAAGTTGGGTATAAGGGCTATCACACTGTGCTATTTTACCTCCAACATCAGATTAATTGACGGTTCCACTCACTTCCAGCAATTTTTACCGCCGTAACATCACTCAAGGAATTTACATAGAATGTCATATTTAATATACTGAAGGAAAATTATTTTCGTCCAGCATATCAGATTCCATCCCGAAAGCCGCGGGCTACAAATCTGCTCCAAAAATCGAAGGAAAAACACCCCAGTGTGATACCTCCTTCAGAGAACAGACTCGAATGGATACTACAGTATTTTGGTTGTGATAAAGGAGTGGATATGAAGTTGAGCAGACCAGGTAGAGAGACAGGAGGATGGGAAATAAGCAAACGAGTTACGGACTGGATTCTACGAGATGGGACTTAACAATAACTAGCGCTTCTATCCTATGGGTAAAATATCACGCCGAAGAAACGGAACCATATAGATTGTAAAGGAGGAATTAATGGAGGTCATCAGAACGGTGAGACAGTACAATTTTTTTTTTTTTTTATGGAGAAGGTAGGGGGAAGGAGTTGAGGCAAAAGGGGACACCCGGTAATCAAACAAGATCTGCCAATTAATACAACCCCTCCTCCACTTGTCTCTTCCTCCCCAAAGGTCCCTCCCCGATCCCCACCCTTTCTGTCAACTAATCCCCCCCACCCCCAAACCCACCCCTTCGCCCCTTCGCCCCTCCATCCCCTCCCCCCTCCTCCTCTCCCTCGCCCTCCCGTTCCACCGTCTATATCCCCCTTCAAGCCTATGTTTACGTGCTGGTCAAACCCCATTGTTTTGGATCTCTGGAGCAACCTAGGCCACGTGTTGACTAACGAGGTGCCACGTGTACTGTCGGGCTGCCGGATTGGTCACGTGACATCTGTTTTTAAGCTTTAATGGTTATGTGAGAAGTTTGACGAGTTGCAAGGGATGAGTGAGTAGAGGAGGTCGGCTCGACAGACACTCGGCTAAAGGCTCTCATAGGGTCAACACGTATCAACAATAATTATATTGTCAATATGTCATGGTCAATACATACTGACAATTATGATTTTGCCAAGGCTGTCAGTGACAACCATGATCTCTCGCAAGCCTTCATTATGAATCAAGAATGATTTATTTGTTTTTTCTAGAATATTTGGTCAATGTTTGTGGGTTTGGTTTTATTACCTTCAGTGAATATATATTGTACATAAAAGTGGGAGAGTAGCATTGATAAGGAGTAAGTGTGAGATTAATAGGAAGATGAACCACTCACTCCCCCAGCCCTCCTCTTTCTACCTCTCTGCCTGTTCATAGCCAAGAACATATCCTGACTTGACTCCTTTCAAGCGGACCACACCGCAAAAGGAATAAAACAGTTTAACCTTTCCACAGTCATGTATGGAGCAAAACAATCACCCTACTGTACTCTAGCTACTTTGATTTCGTCTCCCCTCATCCATCTCTCCCCCCCCACCCCGTCCCTTCCCCTTTCCCCACTCCCCCCCTTCCCTCTCCCCTCCTTCCCCACCCGCACGCTGCAGCGTGTACCAATATCCCTGTCACGTTTCCCAGGGAAACTCCATCTGGTACAAGAGGTGGGAAAGGAGGGGGAAAGGGGGGGGAGGGGGAGGGGAGGGGAGGGGAGGGGGAGGGGGGGAGGGGAGGGAGAGGGGAAGTGTGGCGGCATTCAGATGAGGGGACCAGGATGAGGGGAAACGGAGCAAGTGGGCAGCTGAACCGGTGGGTGACGCTTGTATACAGAACTTGCACGAAAGTAAACAAATAAAAATATAATAGATAAATAAATTAATATATAAATGAATAAATAAATGAATAGATAAATGAATAAATAGATGAATAAATAAAT
>NC_134816.1:30431266-30436266 GCF_046742065.1 Oratosquilla oratoria | reverse complement strand
AGTCATTACAGCATCTTGCTTAGGTGCTTATCTAAATGATTCTTAAAGCTTCGAACCGAACTACATTGCACTGCCTCTGCAGGGAGTTTATTCCATTCATTGACTACGCGGTTGGCGAATTTGTTTCTACCCACTTCCAAATTAAATCTATTTCCAGACAGTTTGAGACCATTGTTTCTTGTATGATTCTCGTTCAGTGTGAAAAATTTTTCACTTTCGTTGCTGTCAACTCCCTTTAGAATCTTAAAGACCTGTATCAAGTCACCTCGGAGTCTAGGTTTTTTTTTTTTAAGGAAAACATATTCATGTGTTTTAGTCGATTTTTGTATGATTTATTTTTGATATTTGGAATCAGTTTTGTGGCTCGCCGTTGTACTTTTTCCAATCTGTCAATGTCTTTAATGAGATTCGGTGACCATACGGAAAGAGCATGTTCCAAATGTGGACAAACTAGCGATTTATATAGCTTGTTAATGAGTGACGGACCTTTAAAGCCAAAAGATCGCGCAATCAGTCCTAGAATCTTATTTGCTTTCTCAGAGGCTGTTTTATTGATCGTTACTGATAATTATGCAGAGATCCTTCTCACTACCCACTTTTGTTAATGAATTTCCAAGTAACTTGTAATCGTACTTACTGTTATTTTTACCTATGTGCATTACCTTGCATTTACTTGTGTTAAATTTCATTAGCCACTTTTCAGACCATTGCTGTAATTTGTCTAAATCTTCAATATCTAATTGGTTTAAGTGATTATTTGCCATTCCGCACACTTTTATATCATCAACAAATTTGGAAACAGTAGATTTTAGTCCATGGTCTATAGCATTTATATATAGTATAAATAGAGGTGGCCCAAAAACGGAATCCTGAGGAACTCTACTCGTAACATTTTTCTATCTATAAGTTTTTCCATTTAAAACAACTCTCTATTTTCGGTCATTACCACTTAACCATGTCTCGGTTATTCCTATCATATCGAGATTTTCGCTTTTGACATACGCCTGTATTTCTTGGAATTTGTTCCTAATACTACGAGCATTAAAGTACATGCTTTTGAGAAACTCGTGATTATTTGTTTTTGACACGTTTTGAGTCTCAATATCATGTAATTTTGTTCTTTATTGACACCTTGCTCTTGTTTATAAGAAGGGGAATAGACAGGGTAACTATGAAAAAACGTTAAATAGTTACACCTGGAAGAGATCTAATAGAGGAGATATAAACGTAGGGTTATATAATTATAGAATATGTTAAGATTTTTTTTTTCACACCTGATTGCTGCTGAACATTTCATCCTCTACGTTGATGTCCCTCATATATGATAATGTGTGATTCACCATGGTCTTGGACCACGTGTTAGACTCGTCATCGACAGCTATTTCCTTCCCGGAAGAGAGCTCAGAGCTCATATATGACCGATCTATGGATAATACTGTGACCTTACACGCACACACACTCCCAACTCCCTGCCCACGGGAGTGTGTGTATGTGTATGTATGTTTGTATGTGTGTGTATGTTTTTTATATGTGCATATGTGTGTATGCATGTGTATGCATGTGTGTACGTGTGTGTGTGTGTGTGTATTTGTATTTGTGTGTGTGTGTGTAAATGTCTGTTATGTGTGTATATGTGTGTATGTGTATGCATATGTGTGTGTGCATGTAATTCACCTTGGTCTTTCACCTTGGTCTTTGGATCACGTGTTGGACTCGTGATCGACAGCTATTTTCCTCACGGGAGAGAGCTCAGAGCTCATATATGACCGATCTATGGGTAATGCTGTGACCTTACACGTACACACCCACCCAACTCCCAGCCCACGAGAGTAGGAGTAACGACTCGCAGAACAGCGATACTGAAATCATTTCAGCCCTGGGCGGGATTCGAACTCGGACCGCCGTATGCATGTGTGTGTTTGCGTATGTGTATGCATGTGTGTATACATGTGTGCGTGTGTCTGTGTAATACGTCCGCTCGCGCACCCACCGATGTACTGGTAAGTGTGTAAGTACAAAGTAACACATGTCACAATGCAAAAGAATGAAAGTCTTCTTGAGAGACACGAAAGAGGGGGGAGGGGGGAAAGGGGGTCAGGTGTTGTGGTGGGAGGGTCAAGAACTCCCGGGGGGGGGAGGGGATAGGGGGAGGGTGAGAGGAGGTTCTAAGAAGGAAAAAAAAAAAAAATAGCTTACAAACTCACAGACAGACATCCGGCAGAGTTGTCAGCAGTAAGCTGAATTTAGGAGAAAGAACATAAGAACATAAGAATGAAAGAGACTGCAAGAGACCATAAGGCCTACACTAGGCAGTTTCATGTCTATTACCAAATAAGGCATTGGTATAATACAAAAGATATTTATGCGATAGATAACGTGATATCATTTCATATTAAAGACAAATACTTTCTCGATATTTTATTACGTACAAATAATTCGTTTTTTATTTTCTTGGACCTTGTCAGCTGGTAGCGTAATGAGAAGCGTGCTGGCCTCGCATTCGCTTGGCTGTGGGTTCGAGTCCCGCACTCCTCTCCGATTACCAGCAGTGATTGTTAGTTACCTGCCCGAACAGTCCGAGCGCATAGTGCAAAGGTGACGGCTTCGGCCGCAGCTACTCACCGCCTCCTGGCGTAGGCTCCTCACCTTTAGTGTGGTGCGTTCGATGAAGTGTGATGAGGAATTGGAAGAGGAAGGGAGGAAGGTAAGGAAATCCTCTTATCAGAGGAGCGAAGTCAATATCTCTGCTACAAAGCCTTGGTAACTCCCGGACAATGGGGCAGCTAACCCGAAGGGAGGCACAAGGGATCCGGGCCCGGGGCAGCGGTCCGGGGTTCCGGACGCTGACGGGGACCCGGACGTTGTGTCGCTGGGTTCCTTTCTTGACAGTTCCGACACGGTGTCATTCTGTGAATAGGGCGCGGATGGGGGAGGTCAGAAGGGGTGGGGGAAGGGTATGGGTGGATGCTGGAAGTGTGGGTGAGGGCTGAAAGGGGAGGGAAATGAAAGGAAGGAAAGGGAAGAAGAGGTTATATGGAAAGGAAAACTGGAATATGAGTCTCTATCTGCAGAGTTACTTAGTAAACCTTGAGACTCACTGCAGGGCCGGCGGTCTATCCCCGAAGAGATGTTACAGCCAGTATGCTCTCAGCACAGTGGCTTATTCTGGACTGACGTGACCTGAGGTGCACGGGAAGTGTGAGGTCAGTGATGTTGTGACTGTGTTCGTGAGTGTAGTCTGTAAGCGCTGTCGTCAGTGTGGGCAGTCAGCTGATCAGGTACTAATACTAACATGCAACACTGGGCTATAACACCTTTGATCTCTGGAATCAGAGAAAACTCATGTTTTCTAGAGACCCGAATACTGGAATCATGGAAAGAGGCAGCGAAAATTCCAGGACAAAATTCTAGTTTTATTTTCTAAGTCTCAATTCCCGTCCAGGAATCTCCCCCACTTCCTCCATCAATGTGTTTTTGATCCTTGAGAAAAAAAAATCCTGGGCTGGAATCGAAATGTAAGAAACAAAACTGTATACACACGACTTGGGCTCTGAATCTTTATTTCGTCTCATCAAGAAAGCTTAGCAAGCTCTATATATGTAAATACAAATACATCAAGATCTTTTCCCCCTTATTAGAGGGGTGGCCGAACAAAAGCCTACACCCACCCTACATCCATTCCACAGCCATCAAAAAACTCATCCACTGCCCCTCCCGTCTTAGCGTCTCTTAGAGGATGGTCATCATTGTTTCCCACTACGCTCTTCGGGTCAGAGACAATGCAGCAAGACACAGCTATACGAACACTAACGTCAAGAGGGTAGGGGAGATGGATGGGTAGGGTGGGGGGTAATGGATGCGTGGGTGCAACCGGAAGATGGGAGGAGGGGGGAGAGAGACGTGTAAGTTATGGATAGAGAAAGGGTGAATGGCGGGGAAGGGGAAGCTGGACGTCGAGACACTGTTTACCAAAGTTATGGAACATTGTTGTGCGGCGAGTGTTTGTCAGAGAGGACGGTTCCGTGTGTGGTTCCCGGGGATTCGCGGGTGAGCCGGAAGGAGGATGGAAGGGATGGGGATCGAATCAGGCAGTGATATAAGGAAAGCTGGATTACGAGAACTATTGACAAGTATACCGGTGTGCCAAAAAAGGGACATTTATATGCGATTGTTCAGTAGAAAAAGGAAGTGATGGATTTTGTGTAAAGAAGGGATGATGTATAGGAGAGAAAACAGGATGACAGACATAAATATAAACCATCAATGTGCAAAAAAAGATGTTCAGTAAAAGTATGGGCTTAGCTAAGAATGAAAGACGGAGAATGTGTTTGTGTAAAAAATAGATTATCTATGGAAGAGAGAGCTGAACTTGCGAGATGCGTTTGCACAGCTACTTAATGTTAGATTACCATTCTCTTTTATTTTATTTTATTTTTATCTTATTTATCTATTTGATTATTTATTCATTTATTTATTTATTTTTATCTTTATGTTGAGGCATTCTGACAGGTTGACGTAAGTGGAGTAGGAAACACAGAAGTCTTAGTCTGAGTTTATTCCTGACTAGTTTCGCAGGTATGCTTTGAAAAAAAACATACCTGCAAAACTAGTCAGGAATAAACTCAGACTAAGGCTCCTTTGTTTCATATTTATCTATACATTTATTTTCTAAATTTTCTTTTAATGAAGGAAGGACAATTGCAGCATTACAAAAGGAAAGGATAGAAGCTGGACCGCATGATCACGCTCGCAAAGTTTAGAATAAGAATATAAGAATGGAGGAGACTACAAGAGACCATAAAGCCTACACTAGACAGTTCTATGACCCTTCCCACCTGTCATCCTCAGCCATAAGGTTATCTAATGTTCTCTTAAAAAATCAATTGTTTCAGCACCCACCACAGAAAGTAACATCCGGAACGTGGGAGGGGGGGGTGGAGGTTGTTGTGGGCGGCGACCTTGGGCGTGGGGCGTGAGTGTGGGCGTCTGTTCGCCTACTC
>NC_134816.1:30421266-30426266 GCF_046742065.1 Oratosquilla oratoria | reverse complement strand
GGCAAAGCATGCCGACAGGAGACCTTTTGATCCATATCTAGGTCGGATGCAAAAAAAAAAAAAAAAAAAAAAAAAAAAAAAAAAAAAATAGTATATAAAATAAAATAAAAAAAAAAAAAATTAAATAAAAAAAAAAAAAAATAAAAAAAATCATATTAATAATAAATTAAAACTATAACAATGTAAATAACAATTAAAATACACAAATAAATGCATTGGTATAGTTGAATAACAAACAAACAGGTAAATAGTAAATGATAATAAATTGACATATAACTAATAATAAATGAAAATCAGACAGACAAATTATAACAAAACAAAAACAAATAATATAACATAAATTATAATAATTACAGCATCTTACTTAGGTATTTATCTAAATGATTCTTAAAGCTTCGAACTGAACTACATTGCACTACCTGTGCAGGAAGTTTATTCCATTCATTAACTACACGGTTGGCAAAGTTGTTTCTACCTACTTCCAAATTGAATCTATTTCCGGACAGTTTGAGACCATTGTTTCTTGTCTGATTCTCATTCAATGTGAAAATTTTGTCACTTTTGATGTTGTCAATTCCCTTTAAAATATTAAAGACCTGTATCAAGTCACCTCTGAGTCTACGCTTTTTTAGGGAAAACAGATTCATGTGCTTAAGTCGATTTTCGTATGATTTATTTTTGATATTTGGAATCAGTTTTGTGGCTCGCCGTTGTACTTTTTCCAGTCTGTCAATGTCTTTAATGAGATTCGGTGACCATACGGAAACAGCATATTCCAAATGTGGACGAACTAACGATTTATATAGCTTGTTAATGAGTGATGGACTTTTGAAATCAAAAGATCGCGCAATCAATCCCAGAATCTTATTTGCTTTCTCAGAGGCTGAAATACACTGCTTGGATGATTTGAGGTCGTTACTGATAATTACGCCGAGATTAGTGTAGATAATATGTAATACGAACTTACAAATTGTGCGTATTTGCTTAAATGATCAGATGGGTGTGCACATACTTTTAAACAGAGAAGGCAAAGTTTGCACACAAACAAATTTCTGAGCAAACTCACAGCAAATATTTAGAGGGAACATTGTTCAGAATCTACCTTCAACCGAATATTGTTGTCAATCATTATCGCGCTTACGTGCTGAAGGTATTAAGAATACACAGTATATATTGTCTCATTCAATATATTTCCTATAGGCCTGTAGGTCTTATCCTGGGCTCCAAAAGCTAGTGGGAGTTAAGGTGGCTGCACACTAAGCATTTCTCGCTAGCATGCTACTTGCTTTTCCTACTTCGCTTGAGTAGAAACTACTTCGATTACGATTTTTTTTTTTCGAATTTCCAAGTGTCAAATTACTTTTGCGTCATATAGTGAGAGACTGAATGAAGAACTTAGACGAATGTTAGACACATTGTCGAGATGTTCTTACGGAAGTCTAGAATATAACCAAAGTCTTTTCTATTCAAAATAAGTAGCAAAACCAAGTAGCGTTCTAGTTCCTAGTGTGCCGCCACCTTTAGTGGGTGCATGACTAATTTTAGTGTAGAAAAGTGGTCTTTTTTAGGAGACTGAAGAAGAACAGCAATACATAATGCACAGGATTCATGCGAAATTCCGTGCGGAGCCGACCGGAATCACGTCCATAAACTACATCACCGTGATGACGGGATTGATCGATCAGTTTGCTACTCAGTTTCTCCTCCTCCTCCTCCTCCTCCACCTCCTCCTCCTCCTCCTCCTCCTCCTCCTCCTCCTCCTCCTCCTCCTCCTCCTCCTCCTCCTCCTCCTCCTCCTCCTCCTCCTCCTCCTCCTCCTCCTCCTCCTCCTCCGCCTTCTACTCTTCCTCCTCTCTCCTAAGTCATCCTTAACCTGCGCGGGACTATTGCACTTCCGGCGGTTGCCGCCCGCCGCCCGCCACCCGCGCCAAGCTGGAAACTGCCACGCTTCCTGCCATCTTCCTTCCCCTCCCCCCCCCCACCTTCCCTCGCAGAGCTCCATAGGTCGAGGTAATACGCAATCCCAACGTGAAAGGCAAGGTTAGACTACAATCCCTTTAGCGTCCTCCCCCGTCGTGAGGAGGAAGAGGAGGAGGAGGATGTAACAGAAGGAAGAAGAGTAGGGGGCGGAGCAGGAGGAGGAGGAGAGGGAGAAGGAAAGGGGGAAGCAGAAGGAGGAAAAGAGAGATAAGGAAAAGAGGGAGGGGAAGAGGAAATGAAGGAAGAGAAGGAGAAGGAGGTAAGGAGATGAAGAAGGAAAAGAGGAAGTAGCGAGAGCGAAATGAGGATTAGGATGTAAGGAGACGAAGGAGGAGGAAGAGGAGGAGGAGGAAGAGGAGGAAGGGTGAGAAAGAAGAGGAGGTGGAGGAGGACGTCGTATGTCTTCCTTTACCCACGTGAAGGTGGCTTGTGGTCCTTCATTACAAAGACATTTCTTACACTAAATAAAGTCACATAGCGTTTATCAGAAGAAAACCACTAAAGTGTGTCACTGTACCGACGGAGACAAAGTGAGGAACCTTGACCCAGAAAGTTCTTCCTTTACTCTCTGATTCTTAATGTTGACATGATGAGCTATATTTTGGCTGACAGCAGACGATTTTGCTCAGTTCTGAGAAACGAGTTTTTGTTTTGGTTCGTAAACTTAAACAACCCCTCATTCTCACCTGAAATGTTTTCCTTTTTCAATCTTGAAATTCCTTCTCAAATTGAATGAAATTATTTGGTGTCGGCAAGATCAGTCTATGAAACACGTTACTAGATTGAATGTATTAAGCTCGGTTTTTAAAACCCTGGATTCAGTGACCCAGGCCTCAGGTGAAAAGAACTCCTCCGGACAGACTCCGAAACCCTTCCAGAGGGTTTTCTTTGCGTGCACCAGATGACAGAAAACTCCAGAAGGTTTTTAGAGTCCAGGAGCTCTCAACCTGTCTTTCGTCACGTATACCAGACTTATGTGTTGCTGTTCTTCGGCCTTCTGGAGAAGACCACTTTTCAACACTGAAATTAATCTTGCATCCACTAACTACCACTAGTTTTTGGTTTGAGGACCTACTTGGGCCATCCTGTGGCCTTCCTGGTGGGGGAGTGGGGTGTTCATGAACCACAGGTAGTGAACCGTTGCTTTAAAGTTTCCGGTAGTTTCCATCATCCCCCAGAAGGTTTTAGTCCAGGAGCTTTCAACCTGTCTTTCGTCACGTATACCAGACTTATGTGTTGCTGTTCTTCGGCCTTCTGGAGAAGACCACTTTTCAACACTGAAACTAGTCTTGCATCCACTAACTACCACTAGTTTTCGGTTTGAGGACCTACTTGGGCCACCCTGTGGCCTTCCTGGTGGGGGAGCGGGGTGCTCATGAACCACAGGTAGTGAACCGTTGCTTTAAAGCTTCCGGCGACCTTCCCGGAGAAGGCAGAAGGCTGTGAAGTTTCCGGTAGTTTCCATCATCCCCAGGACACCCTTACCAAGCGGGTAATGCCTTTCTGAATGTCCAGCCTCATTGTCCTGCTTAACCACAGGCCTCGTTACCCTTCCTCTTCTACCCTTCCCTTTCCTACCTTTCCCCCCTTTCTCTTCCTTCCCTTTTCTTCCCTTTTCCCTTTTAACCATTTCCTCTTTTTCCTTACTTGATTTCCGCCCCTTTTCAATTTTCTTACTATGTGGTATTTTTGTAACTCCTTCCTTCACTTCGGTATGAATATTTTCTCTCATCCTCTTTAATAAGTTTTCAAATTTGCTTTAGATGCGGATATTCCACAGCAGACTGTGCAAAATATAATTAAAATAATCGAGAAAACAACAAAAAAGACCATTAACTTTGAAGAACAAACGGCAATACTAAGCTGTATATGAAAACAAGGTCCAAATAAACACATTATAAGGTTTTCACGTAACAGTTACAGATAAAGTATTGCTTTAATTTGACTACATAAAGATAAAGAACAATCAAGACCGAGAAATTACTATTCATCGAAAGAATTTTCAGACTTGAATTGGACGAGGAAATATATCAGCATGATTTGAGAATATCTTGATCATCTTTAACTTGTGAAATTATTCTCATTTCAAAAACAACAGAAGAGTTACAAGACATTCTCAGTGATCTCAACAAGGAAGTCTTGAAGTGGGTTTGAAAATAAATTAGAGTAAGACAAAGTAATGATCAACTCTTAAGTTCAAACTATAATTGATAGCGAGAATCTTGAAGAAGTTGAAGAGTACTCCGGCTAGATGATAGAATAGATTAAAAATCATTATGATTAAATAGAAAGATTTTTTTTTTATAAAATGTTTGATAAATGAAAAAACATTATACGAAGCTCCCTACCTGTGGGTCCAAAACACAAATTTTACAATCGATGTATAATCCCAGCTACGATCTACGGATGAGACATATAAATTAACGAAGGCAATGGAGGAAAACCCAAGGGGCCACACAAAGAGTAATGGAGAGATCAATAGTGGAAATAACACTGAAAAACAGGAAGAGGGTAAGTTGGGGAAGTGAGCAGACTGCGGTGGAAGATATTGTGAAAGCGATAATAGAACGGAAATGGAATTGGGCAGGTCAGGTAGCCAGAAGTGATGGGAGATTGAGCAAGTGCGTTACTGACTGGGAGCGTGGAATAGGGAGACCAGAGAGGGAGGGAGGGAGAGAGAGAGAGAGAGAGAGAGAGAGAGAGAGAGAGAGAGAGAGAGAGAGAGAGAGAGGGAAAGAGAGAGTTGGGATATATATATACACCCACACACACACGCACACACACACACACACACACACACACACACACACACACACACACACACACACACACACACACACACACATACATATATATATATATATATATATATACATATATACATATATATATACATAAATGTATATATATATATATATATATATATATATATATATATATATATATATACTAGCCAATTACCCGCGCGTTGCTGCGAGTTCGTGAATAATCCCTAACCTAACCATACCATACCTAACTTT
>NC_134816.1:30401266-30411266 GCF_046742065.1 Oratosquilla oratoria | reverse complement strand
TACCTGAGGTCTCCATGAAACCTTGGGAGGGGGGTGGGGGGGGTCTACAGAGTCTCCCAAGTAGGTCAATAAACCAAAATCTAGTTGGAGTTAGTAGATTAAATTTAGTGTTGTTGCGATCTCCAGGAGGTTAAAGAACAGCAATTCATAAGTCCTGAGGATGAACAAGAAAACGTATTGAGAACCTCTACTCGCCTGGCGCCTTCAACAGCGATCCCATTTCGTGACTACGGTCACTAAAAGTCCAAGTTCAGTTGCTCTGGGTGACTGAAACTTGCCTTGGTTATCCGAACATAGAGGGCAAAGGTGACGGTTTCGGCTGCAAATGGACGTCACTTGATGTCAGGTCCTTACCTTCTACGGCAGACTTGAAGAACCAGCGAGTCGTTTGACTTGTGACGATGTATTCCGTTCGTCTATACATGGCGAGGTTGGTTGCTATTTGGACTTTACACAGACATATAATAGGTGACTTTATTCAGCTTAAATGGGTCTCGATCAATCAATAGACCCTTCATAGTGGAGACTGTGCACTAAAATACGTAGAATTGTCTGGTTTTAGTCTAAACAAAAGAAATAAATCACGTCATTGGATTGAAGAGGGTTAAAGAATGAAATAACTACCAACTTCATTGATGAAGAACTCTGAACATTCATTTGCTTTCTAAGAGTG
Source organism: Oratosquilla oratoria (assembly GCF_046742065.1). Lineage (NCBI taxonomy): Eukaryota > Metazoa > Arthropoda > Malacostraca > Stomatopoda > Squillidae > Oratosquilla > Oratosquilla oratoria. The sequence continues at coordinate 30,410,593 of NC_134816.1, read as the reverse complement.
AATTACTACATACAGTTTGTTTTAAGGTGACCCATGCGTTTGTTTTCGTTCAGGTAAGGAACCACTCGAATTTATTCATCTCCGTGACATCCTCTCCTCACTCAGAAGCGAAGGGGTCAATTCTTTGGATATGAGTCAGACGAGGTCTTTCATGGATGTCCATCTTTTCTTTGCTACTGAGCCACACATTTCCGTTCCCCCTTTCCCCTAACACCCCTTCGCCCTTCCTACTTTCATCGTTCTTGACATGCACGCGCATGTATACACACACACACACACACACACACACACACACACACACACACACACACACACACACACACACACACACACACACACACACACCAACACCAACACAATCACCTATTCTTCTTCCTCTTTCTCCTCTTCCTCCTCCTCTTCCTCCTCCTCACGTATACACACACACACACGCACACACACACACACACACACACACACACACACACACACACACGCACACACGCACACACACACGCACACAATCACCTTTTCTTCCTCCTCTTCCTCCTCTTTCTCCTCTTCCTCCTCTTCCTCCTCCTCTTCCTCCTCCTCCTCCTCCACTTCCTCTTCCTCCTCTTCTTCCTCCTTCTTCTCTCCCTTCTTATCTACTTATTTATCTTACTTTTCCTCCTTTTTTTTTCTTCCACTTCTTGCTATTTCTTTGTCTAATTCTGGAACTCCGCCAGCCTTCTTTCCAGAGTAGAGGACCCTCTCTGGCCAGATCCTTCTTAACACCGTCTTTTCTCCCTACATCTATGCCTCCTTGCCACCACCCTCCTTCCCTCCCTCCCTCCTCCCCTCCCCTTCCTTCACCTCCCTCCCCTCCTCCCCTCCTCGACGTCTCCTTTCTTCGTGACCTCTCACCTCCCCCTCCTCCTCCTCCTCCTCCTCCCCTCATGAGGCGCCTCTGAGGTCCACGTGAATGAGCAAAGACGTACCCGTGCCCACGTGTGAACATAACGTGTGCACATAACGTGTAGACCGTGTACACGAGCGCGCGCCAGCCCGTAAGCCTAAACACGTACATACATACGTACACATATACACACACACACAAGCGGACGTCCACTGACGTATATCTTCATACACACACGCATAAACATATATACATTTATAAACACACACGTACATATATACATACACAAAATGTATATGTATATACACATACACGTGTGTACTTGTATGTGCCCGGGAACGCATATGTTTCCCTAACCACATATGCACACCACATGCATCCACATACCTGACCGAGTTGTCCGCATGTAATGCTTGTGTGTACAGACGGGCATCAAGTTTCCTGTAATCTGGTACTTCGCAGGTACGTGGAGTGTGCCACAGAAGGCCCAGGGTGGGGGGGGGTTGTGAAGTTACCCCCAATGGGGCAACTAACCCCCCCCCCTCTCTCCCTTCCTCCCCTCCTCCCCCAGTCCTTTCCTAAACTCGCTACACCATCCTCCCAACCGTCCCCTCCCTCCCCTTTCTTCCTCTCCCACACCCTCTTTCCCACCCCAAGCTATTCTTTATCTTTTATTTCCTTATGTCGTTATCACCAAAGGCTCTCTTTCCATATCCCCCGTCTCCCTCCCACCCAATTCTACCTATTTCTTCTCTCCTGAAGAAATGCCAGGCCCCAATTTTTGGGACACATAAAATACTAACCTCCTCAGTCTTGATCTGTGGTCCTCATTTTTTTTTCTCTTTTTTTTTGGGGGGGTGGGGCATGCCCCACCTAATCACCTTTAAAACTTGCCTTACGAAGAGAGGCTTAGGCACCTTAACTTACACTCTCTGGAAAGACGCAGAGTGCGGGGTGATCTAATAGAAGTGTTCAAGTGGATCAAAGGTTATAACAAGGGTGATGCAAACAAGGTCATCATAATAAAACAACAGGGCAGGACTCGCAGTAATGGGTATAAACTGGACAAATTTAGATTTAAGAAGGAAATAGGCAAGAATTGGTATACTAACAGGGTGGTTGATGAATGGAATAAACTTAGTAGCCATGTAGTAAGCGCTGAAACTATCAGTTGTTTTAAAAAAACGATTAGACAACTTTATGGATGGGGATGACAGGTGGTGATGGATACGGATCTGTCTAGTGTAGCCCTTATGGTCTCTTGTAGTCTCCTTTATTCTTATGTTCTTATGTAAAATCCTGATGTGCCCCCACGTGGTGATATACAATTCTTGTCATTTGAATAAATAAAGTCCCCTGCAGTTGAAGAAGCATAAAACCTTGGTTTAAAACCACTTAAAAAGAGCAAGGCACCAATGAAAAAAATCATAAAATAATTTTTTTTTTTTTTTTTACTCAGACTTCCCCAGTTGCTCTTAAGCTGCGTTTCCACCGAGCAAGTCCAGGCCGATTCTCGCCAAATGTTGTTAATTTGAATGGCTAGAAGGAGACTTTCCTTCCAGCATTCTAGACTTCCCTAAGAACGCTTCAACAATCTGTCTGACATTCGTAAAGTTTTAGCTCCTTTCATTTCGCCATCCAGTTTCTCAGTATATGACGCGAAGGCAATTTGACTTCTGAAAATTGAAAAAAAAAACCCGAAAGATTGCAACCGACGTCGTTTCTGCTTAAACGAGAACTCACGACGGCTGAGGAGAGTCAGCCGAGATTCGCTCGGTGGAAACGCAGCCTTAAAAATCACCTGAAAAACCGAATTTCACACCTGTGGGGCGTACGCCCCCCCCCCACCCCCCACGTCGAGAACCACTGGTCTAGAACATGTTCCTAAGCTGAAGAGATTGTCTTCCGTCAACAGATCGAGGTAGTTACTTTCATCCAAGGCACTTCGCTCAAGTGAATGACATCCCTTGCCGCTAGCCAGAATGGAAACTGATAAGCGTTGGTTTACCTCTTTCTTGAAGCTTTTGTAGGTCTTATCATCTTAATAAAATCGCCTAGCGACAACCAGAAACAAATGCATAAAGCTTACTGTCTCCTTCCACAAGTGGGACGGTTCTTTAGGTCCCAAGAAATCCAGAAATCCAGAAATCTTGAGTTCTTTCACGTCGACAATACGCTTCCTCAGCTGAATAAAATCATCTGGCGACACCAATGGGTTATACCCGTGTCACACTATACGGCGGCGCCGGATGCGGCCAGATGATGGGCAAGTTTGATTACCTTAACCCATTCAACTCCGATGACAAGATATCTTGTCATTTGGTCAAATAAAACAAAAAATCATAATAAAACAACAAAATGTTTGATGATCAAACAGCACCAGAAAAATATGACGTCATCAGTCCTCCTCGAGGAGGACTGATGACGTCATATTTTTCTGGTGCTGTTTGATCATCAAACATTTTGTTGTTTTATTATGATTTTTTGTTTTATTTGACCAAATGACAAGATATCTTGTCATCGGAGTTGAATGGGTTAATAAAATCACCTGACGACAGGCAGAAGCTGATATAACGACTACCATCTCCTCCTGGTTAAAATACTCTCATAACTTTTTGAGTTTGATTTAATGACTCATAATAAGGGAGACTTCGATATGAAACAAGAAGCCGCAACGGCAGCGCCGGACAGTGTGACACCGGCTTTGGGTGATTTCCATTTGGAGTTCAGTTCCCGTTTTCTTCGTCGTCAGCGGCCCTCCGTTCCTCTGCCCACGTCCATCGCCACCTGCTGGCCGGTCACAAGATGGACCTTCAGGACCTGAATGAAACCCATAAGGCGACTAACATCTTCCAGGTCCACTTCAGGTCTGTTCTGGTCAACTTTGTGGACCTTGTCCTGTATGACGCCAAACTATTTAATTCAGTTTTGGGGAACAACTCTATAAACGGCTAAAAGATGTTTTCAATCAGATTATCTCGAGTAAATTGTTAAGGAAACTGTAATGATGATAATGATGGTGATGATGAATGATGATGGTCATGGTCATGAATGGTGAATGATAGTTATAATAGTGATAGTAATGAGAGTAGTGATAGTAATAATAATAATAATAATGATGATAATTGATAATAATGATAATGATGATGATGATAATGATAACAATAATGAGGATGACAATAATGATGACAATAATGATGACAATGATGATGATGATTAACAATAATGAGGATGACAATAATGATGACAATAATGATGACAATAATGATGATGACAATGATGATGATGATGATGATAATGATGGTCATGATGATAATGATAATGATGATTGTGATGATGAAAATGATGAAAATGATGATGAAAATGATGAAAATGATGATGAAAATGATGAAAATGATTATGAAAATGATGATGAAAATGATGATGATGAAAATGATGAAAATGATGATGAAAATGATGATGAAAATGATGATGATGAAAATGATGATGATGAAAACGATGATCTAAATGATGATGATGAAAACGATGATCTAAATGATGATGATGAAAACGATGATCTAAATGATGATGATGAAAACGATGATGATGAAAATGATGATGATGAAAATGATTATGAAAATTATGAAAATGACGAAAATGATGATGAAAATGATGATGGAAATGATGATGAAAATGATGATGATGAAAATGATGATGATGATGATGATAATAATAATGATAATGATAATGATAATAATGATGATAATGATAATAATGACTGATAATAATGACAATGATAATAATGATGATAATGATGATAATGATGATAATGATAATGATAATGATAAAAAAATACCCCCCTCCCCCACCCCCAGAGAACACCCTCCAGAGTTCTTGTTCTCAAACTGCCGTGAACCAAAGGCGCCTTGGAGCGACCATAGGGCACTCAACGATCGAGGGACAATGCGAGTCTGGGAAATTCCCAGGACTCTGTTCTCCTTTGCTTCTGGCTTTCCCACTTGCTCCTCCTCCTCCTCCTCCTCCTCTTACCTGTTCCTCTCCCTTCTACCTGTTCTTGTTCTTGTTCTACCTGACGCTGTCCCAGGTCCCTCTGCTCTGCCCAGCAGACACCTTGAGGAGATATTGTTCGTCTCAGGAGCCAAGACTGGATTAAGTTGGATCGCAATCCGTTGAAGATTTCTTTGGACAGATGTCCACATTCTGGTTATTGAAATCGGTTTGTGGCGCCTGCAACAGGTGTCCTACCTACCAACTGTTACTTTCCGTCTTGCATACACACACACACGAACACACACACACACACACACACACACACACACACACACACACACACACATATATATATATATATATAATATATATATATACACAAGTATATATATATATGTGTGTGTGTGTGTGTGTGTGTGTGTGTGTGTGTGTGTGTGTGTGTGTGTGTGTGTATGCGTGTGAACTCTTCTTTGTATCCAACCGCTTTCAAACATCTTCCTCATTTTTCTTAAGAAAAAAAAAATCACCATACCAAGGAAGTTAGTACCAATCCTACTTCCATCAACCGTGACCAATTTAATTTTTGCCTTTATCCCCCCACCCCCCACCCCCCAAAAAAAGGAAATTACCATCATCACTATCATCACCATCATCATCGTTACCATCATCCATATTTCCTAATGCCTCATCAGTAATGGCTCCCCTTCGATCACTTGTACCTTACCCAGTATCCATCCCCTCCCCCCAACAATCTCATTGCGGGCTTTACTCCCCCCCCCCCCACACCTACCCCCTCTCCATGTCTTATCACTGCTCCACAGCTTCTCCCTGGCTCTATCCCTCCTCCTCTTCTTCCTCTTCCCTCCTCCTCTTCTTCATCTTCCCTACTCCTTTTCTTTCTCTTCTCTCCTCTTCCCTCCTCCTCCCTCCATATTCTCCCTCCTCCCTCCTCCTCCCTCCATATTCTCCCTCCTCCCTCCTCTCCTCTTCCCTCCTTCTCCCTCCTCCTTCTTTCCCCTCCTCCCTTCTCTCTCCTCCTTCTCGTTCTCCCTCCTCCTCCCTCCTCCTCCTCCTCCTCCTCCTCCTCGCCAAGGTGTGTCACAAGACCAGGTTCCCACACCCGAGGGGGGGTCGGCCGGTCGGTCGGTCAGTCTGTCCGACCGAGCTGGAGTTCGAGTCGGTCATCGAACCGCGCGAACCTTTTGCATTTTTGTGCTCTGCAGAAGCGAGCGAGCTGACTCGCTTCCCCATAGATCAAGACCCTTTAGGCTTACCTCCTGTCACGAGAGAACCAAGAAACATAAATAAATTAACAAATAAATAGATAAATAAAGATAAATAAGTAGATAAATCACTAAAACTTGATCGATAAATGATAAATAAATGAACAGAAATAGATAATAACAAAGATAAATCAATTAGATAAATGAAAAATTATCATTATCACTTCATAATTTGTATGAATAATCTTATCATTATATTTATCTTTACTACTATCATTCACTACCACTATCACTATCACTAATTGCACTCTCACTATATCACGATCACTATCACTTACTATCAGTCACTCAATATCACTATCACTCACTATCACTATCAATATCACTATCACTCACTATCCTTATCACTCAATACCAATATCGCTATATCACTGTCACCCATCTTCGCTATCACTCAATATCACTATCACTATATCACGATCACTATCGCTCACTATTACTATCACTATCACTCAATATCACTATGACTATCGTTATCATGATAGTTATTCTTGGATATCGAACTGCCTGCATATGGTTGTAGATATTTTGTGCTTTCCTCATTTTCGTTATAACCATCACAAAAAAAGAGAAAAAAAAGAAAGAAAAATCTCTGTCCAGTACATTTCTTTATCTGCTGCCATCCTCCCCCCCCCCAACCCCCGCCCACCTTGCGTTCTGTGATTTCTGTTTTTCGTCCTGAACCACCACCCGAAGGAGTAGTCCACGTTCTCATGCGGTAGTTACCTTCCTATTGAAATTGTCCCCGTCCCACCTAAAAGTAGATCCAGACCTAAAGGAGTAGTTCCCAGCCCAAAGAAGGCATCCTTCCCAGCGCAAAGAGGAACTTCCCACCCCTCGGCCTGCGGTGGGTTCTGAGTCAGTGGCCGAGGGGGGACCATCGCCTCCCAAGGTTCACATTGTACAGCGATCTGGAGTATTAAGTAAAAGAATTCCTTCTTTGTCACAGCAGGTGCTGCTTATGCGGCGCTGTTGCCGTTGCTGTTGTTGTTGTTGAGAAATATATGTCTTCTCGATTGTGAACGATTTCCGAGTTTCTGTGGAATGTGAGAGAGAGTTCTTCGGGTCGCGGGCTCGGCTGTACAGAGGTGAAAGAAAAGGAGAAGAGGTTGCGAGGGGAAGGGAGGGAGGAAGGAAGAGAGGGAGGAAGGAAGAGAGGAAGGAAGGAAGGAAGGAAGGAAGGAAGGAAGGAAGGGAGGGAGGGAGGGAGGAAGGGAGGGAGGAAGAAGGTAAGGAGGGAGGGAGGGACGGAATGAGGGAAGGAGGGAGAGAGAAGAAAGGTAGGAAGGAATGAAGGAAAAAATAATGAAGGAAGAAAGGGAGAGAGGATGAAAGGGAGGGAGGGAGGGAGGGAGGGAGGAAGGGAGGGAGGGGGAGGGAAGGACGAAAGGAGAAAGGAAGAGAAGGAGAAATGCAGGAAAGAAGGGAGGAAGTGAGGAAGGAAAGAAGAGAAGTCAGGATGGAAGGAAGGTAGGGAAGGGAGTAAGGAATTAAGGGAGGAAGGGAGGGAGGGAGGGAGGAAGGAAGGACGGAAGGAAGGAAGAGAGGAAGGGAGGGAGGAAGGGAAGCAAGGAGGGAGGGAGGACGGAAGGAAGGAAGAGAGGAAGGGAGGGAGGAAGGGAAGCAAGGAGAGAGGAAGGACGGAAGGAAGAAAGGAAGGGAGGGAGGAATTAAGGAAGGAAGGAAGGAAGGAGAGAAAACAGGAGGGAAAGCAAGAAGGCAGCGAGGAAGGGAAGAAGTTAGGAAATGAGGAAGAAAGGGAGGAAGAAAGGGGGGAAGGAAGGGAGGGGTGAAGGAGGAAGAGAGGAAGAAAGGAAGGAAGGGAGGAAGGAAGGAAGTTAGGAAGGGAGGAAGGAATGGGAGAGGAGGGAGAGAAGAAGAAAGGAAGGAAGGAAGGAAGGAAGGAAGGAAGGAAGGGAGGAAGGAACGTAGGAAGGGAGGGAGGTTAGAATTCAGGAAAGAAGGAAGGAAGGTAGAACAGAAGGAAGAAAGGAAGAAAGGAGGGAGGGAGGGAGGGAGGGAGAAATTAAAAGGGAATAATTATGGATAGAAAGCTGGAAGGAAAGAAGAAAGGAAGGAAGGGAGAGAGGGAGGAAAAAGGAAAGGAGGTAGGAAGGAAGTGAGGGAAGGAGGGAGGAAGGAAGGAAGGGGGGAGGGAAAAGGAGAGGAAAGAAGGGAAGAAGGAAGGAAGGGATAAGATAAGGAAAAAAGGAAGAAAGGAAGGACGGAGGGAATGAAGGAAGGAGAGGAAGGAAGAAAGGGAGGAAGGAGATTTGGAAGGGATAAAGGAAGGAAAGAAGGAAGGAAGGAAGGAAAGAGGGAAGGAAGAAAGGAATAAAGGAAGGATGGAAGGAAGAAAGTAAGGAAGGAAGAGAGGATGAAAGGAAGAAAGGAAGAAGCGAAGAAAGGAAGGAAGGAAGGAAGGAAGAAAGGATCAAACCAAGAAAGGAAGAAAGGAAGAAAGGAAGGAAGGATGGAAGAAAGAAAGGAAGAAAAGAGTGAAGGAAGGAAGGGAGGAAAGAGTGAAAGAAGGAAAGATGGAAGAAAGGAAGGAAGAATAAAAGAAAGATGGAAGAGAGGAAGGAAGGAGGGAAGGAAGGAAGGAAGGAAGGAAGGAAGGGAGGACGTGTGGAAGGGCTGTCGACAGCAGTAGCCGCGGCGGCAGCGGTGGCGGTGGCGGCGGCGGCGGCGGCGGCGCCTGCCCCCTGAGGGTCTTCTTGGCGCATGCGCAGAGTCGAAGAAAGCACGTGTCTTGCCAGGGTCGGCGCACTTGAAGGGCCGTGCTAAGGCTCTATTCATGGTCGCCATTTCCCCCTCTCCTTCTTGCGCCATCTATTACGCATTCTTCTTTGGGTCCCATTAGCCCCCCCTCCCCCCCCTCTGCACCCCACCCACCCCCTCTGCCCCTCCTGTGCGCCCCCCCCCCCCTAAGAAGACCTTCCAGAACTCGGCCTTTAGGTGTCTTGGCGCAAGAGTGGTGAATGCAAGAGGGACTGAGTCAATCAAATTGGGGAATGGTCTCAAAGAACGAGACATAAAGCCATGTGCATGGGTGCGTATGTACGTGCGTGTGCATGCGTGTGTATGAGTGTATGTACGTGCGTGTGCATGTATGTGTATGAATGCATGTGTGTGTGTGTGTGTGTGTGTGTGTGTGTGTGTGTGTGTGTGTGTGTG
>NC_134816.1:30396266-30398766 GCF_046742065.1 Oratosquilla oratoria | reverse complement strand
TGTATTGTATTTCCATCAGCAATAGTCATGGTCCAACTCTGTGATCCATTCATAATTATTGGTGTAAGTACCCCTTCAAATATCGTCACACACACACACACACACACACACACACACACACACACACACACACACACACACACACACACATACACACACACACACACACACACACTATATATATATATATATATATATATATTTGTATGTATGTATGTATGTAAATACTGTATATACACTCATTCATCCACCATCCTTTGTTGTCCCATTTATATTAACTCTTTGTTAATAAAGGGTCATCCCTCTTCCCCGCCACACTCCTCGGAACAGAAGCAATGCAGCAAACCACAAATATCTCTCTCTGCAATTGGTGGAATTAATCACCCAAGCAAAACCCCCACCCGCGTTATAAAGGCTTGATTGAGAATTATCACGAGATAGTAAAGCCTCTCCACGTCATACGGACCCACAATAGCCGAGGAAAAAGTTCTTAGTGTGATCTTGAAATCGATAATTGTTAATGTTGGTGCAAATGTCAGTTGTAGTTGGTTATTTCAGTGGTTCTTTAGCTAGAGGATATTGGGAAGCTACTATACTTCCCTCCTACCATGGGAGTAGATTTACCCATCGTAAGGTTGAAGCGGCCTTTCTGTGGATGTGCTGTGTCTTGCGACACTACTTCTGACCCAGGGCAGTGGACAAGATGCAGGTATGACCCGGCATTCAGGAGGTACCAAGATAAGGAGGAGGGAAGAGGGTGGATGGGAGTGGAGTATGTTGGGGATGGAATGGGTGGGAGTGGTTTTTATGCCATTGTATTTTGGCTACTTCCCTTGTAAGGGGGTGAAAAGCCTTTGGTATATGTATGTATATAAGATTGAAACGGTAACAGAGAAAATATTATCTTTTGTTATTTTGTTCTAGGTAACGTTGGATGACTTGATTCAGCAGAGCAATAACCCACTCTGCATGAAAGTGGGTAACCCTCATCTTACCCATTTCCTCCCCTCATAATCCCTCTCCCCCTCCCCCCTTCCCCCCTCCCGCAACCCGATCCCAAAATAGGTGGGGGCGGGTCTGAGGGAGTTAGAGAAGAGGGATTAACTCGGTTATAACTGTGATTAAAGTCGTTTAATGAAGCTGGTATTCTTAACCCGTTTAGTATGGTCTCCGTAATTTTATTTTGGATGGCATCAGAGGAATTTTTTAAAGTAAAAATACAGAGATAGGTAGATAGACAGATAGAAAGAGAGAACATATATGAACATTTTAGAAGCTCTGCCAAGGGATTCGAATCCTGACCTGTGCGTGCATAATCACGAAGTCAAGGCGCTAACGACTGAGCTACGTGCGAAGGTTCAAAAGGACTGTACAAGTCTCCGACCACACATCACATAGTTGCAGAAGACGTAGTCTCATTTTCATCTAGTCCCTATTAGGCAAGCCCTCCGACAAATTGTTTATGTTTAAGACAGCGTCTTGACTTCGTGATTATGCACGCACAGGTCAGGGTTCGAATCCCATGGCAGAGCTTCTAAAAAAAATGTTCAATCTGTCTTAAAAACACACACACACACACACACACACACACACACACACACACACACACACACACACACACACACACACACACACACACACATATATATATATATATATATATATATATATATAGAGAGAGAGAGAGAGAGAGAGAGAGAGAGAAAGAGAGAGAGAGAGAGAGAGAGAGAGAGAGCAAGAACAAGAGCAAGAAAATAAGAGAGAGCAGGTGTGGGGCAATTGTGTTGCCTGTGTGGTGTCCGAGCGGGATGCTCAACTGGTGCAAGCCATCAGCCTAAGACCCCCGGACCGTCTGCACTGTCCACTGGTTCCTCGTCGGCGTCACCTCGCGGAAGAGATCGGAACCAAAGACTGAGGGAGAAATATGCGGGTCTTTTGTTTTGCATACCTTTTCCCAGCCCCTGGACCTCCATTGTTATGTCCGGAGGGAAAAAGGTTAAAGAAGAAGTAAAGGAAAATGTAGAAGCGAATGGGAAAGAGAAAGAATGTCTGTAGATACCACAGAGACGCGTAGAGTTGAGGTGAACGGTCTGTAAGCACCTGCCATCCCAAATACTAATCTGTTTAATTTTAACAAATATCTAATGCGGTTATTTACTGATATATATGGGTATTTATAGTACACCTGCTTAATAAGTGTAGCTTGCAAACAAATATACAATAGAAATATCCACTGACGTATGGGTATTTTAATACACCTGCATAGTAAATGCACCTTATATACAAATATGCATTGTAGTTACTAGGTGACATTAAGACATTTTCAGTATATCTGCATAGTAAATATAGATAACTTTGTCATGTGGTTATTTAGTAATATATATATATATATATATATATATATAATATATATATATATAATATATATACATGTATATATAATATATATATATATGTATATACATATATATATATATATGTGTGTATATATATATCTAAT
>NC_134816.1:30388766-30391266 GCF_046742065.1 Oratosquilla oratoria | reverse complement strand
AAAAAAAATAATAATAATAATAATAATAATAAAATCAAGGCCCTTTTCCAGCAAGAAGATATTATATATACATATAATTCTAATCCCAGAAAATTTAACTCCACATAATTCTAACTTCAAAGGATTTAGTCCTATATAATCCTAACCCCAAAGGATCCTATACAAATCTAACTCCAAAGAATTCAGTCCCGTATAACCATAAACCCCAGAATCTTTAAGTGTGTATACAATTCTAAACCAATCAATCCACGATCTACCTCGTAAATGAATTATGTTGTTTCCCAGTTGGAACAACAAACACTATCAACTCCTTATCGCCTCGATTTTTATTTCGTTATGTTTAACCCCATGTGATTTTATTCTCTTGATGGGAGAAAGACCTCATACTAAGAGCTTCAATTGAAGAGGCGATATTCTGCTTTTCAAGTGGTATGTGAGGACGACGCGAGTGGTATATGAATGATGGTATGCTGAGCGTTGGTATGCGAGTGGTATGGAGTCCTCTTGAAGAGCTTACGAGTGGTGTGATTGTTGAAGAACTGTTGTGTTCGGGTCTCGAGGAGCAGAGAGACTCGAGGACATCGACTGAGTCGTTGTTCTTCTGTCGAGATGCCTGCGAGGACGTATGAGCTCCATTGGGGTGACTAGACTCAAGTCCTTGACGTCGCCAGACACTTTCATTCAGGCGAAGAACTCTATATTCAACGGACCCTCGATTCAACGGACTCTCGATTCAACGGACCCTCGATTCAACGGGTCCTTGTTTCAACGGACTCCCGATGCAACGGACCCTCGATTCAACGGACCCTCGATTCAACGGGTCCTTGTTTCAACGGACTCCCGATGCAACGGACCCTCGATTCAACGGACCCTCGATTCAACGGACCCTTGTTTCAACGGACCCTTGTTTTAACGGATCCTCGATTCAACGGACTCTCCATTCAACGGACCCTCGATTCAACGGACCCTCGATTCAACGGACCCTCAATTCAACGGACCCTCGATTCAACGGACCCTTGTTTCAACGGACCCTTGTTTCAACGGACCCTTGTTTTAACGGACCCTCGATTCAACGATGTTCCTTGAGCTGAATAGAATCACCTAGGAACAGTCGATAGAGAAAACATAAAGGAAACATCGAGCAAGGATGGGTTGAGGTCAGCCTTGGGCCAGGTGACAGCATTGTTATGCTGTTATGCTGCGGGTATGACGGCAACGACAGCATGGGAAGGGGATTTGCCGACCGTGACGGAGGTGGTGGGTGGGGGTGGGGGTGAGGTCAGGTGGAGGAGATGGGGGAGAAGGTGCAAGGGGTAGAAGAAGAGGAGGAGGAGGAGGAGGAAGAGGAGGTGCAGAAGGAGGAAGAGGTGCAAGAGGAGGAGGAAGAGGAGGTGCAGAAGGAGGAGGAGGAGGAAGAGGAGGAGGGGGAGGAGTATGAGGAGGAGGAGATGCAAGTGGTAGAGGAAAAGGAGGAGGAAGAGGTAGAGGAGGAGGAGGAGAAGGAGGTGAAGTTAGGGACAAAAAACCATGGTTGGAATACCATTTATTAATGGGAGTAACGGGTAATGGTATTTGTAATAATCTCTTCACTAATATTGGGGGGTGGGGATGATTATTCAACTAAATAAAAATCATCCAAAGTTTGTTAGAAAAAAAAGAAAAAATTATATTTGGAAGGAACAAACATGACTTTTGATTTTTGGGTAATTCTCTAATTTTGGTCACAGTAATGTAACCATGGTTCCTGTACCTTTCGATTTCCCAAATCGTATTTTTGATCTACGGAAGGCTTTCCATTTTCGACAGCGTCCCTGAATTGTTCCCTCAAAGGGAACCCCTTCCGGTCTTCCCCTGGAAAGGTCACCGACCTCCGAAGGGGGAGTTTTAGGGGATTTGGGGCCTAAGGGGGGAGGGTGGGAGGGGGGGCGATAGTCTGAATTAGTTTTGAGGCGTTCTCCGGATTACCTGTCCCCCCTCCCCCCTTCCTCTTGAAGAGTTCTGGTCGGGGAAAGAGATAAAAGAAGAAGAGAGAAAGAGAAAGGGGAAGAGAGAGAAAGAGAAAGAGGAAGAGAGGGAATAGGAAAAGGGAGAGAGAGAAAGGGAAGGAGGGCGAGAAAAGGAGAGAGAGAGAAAATAAGAGAGAGTGAATGAGAGAGAGAGATAGAGGGTGAGGGAGAGAGAGAGAGAGATGGGGAGGGAGAGAGGGAGGTGAGGAAGGAGAGAGGGAGGTGGGAAGGGAGAGAGAGAGAGAGATGGGGAGGGAGAGAGGGAGGTGAGGAAGGAGAGAGGGAGGTGGGAAGGGAGAGAGAGAGAGAGAGAGAGAGAGAGAGAGAGAGAGAGAGAGAGAGAGAGAGAGAGGTATTAACATCTAGTTAGATATATAGATAGACAGAGAAAGAGAGAATATAGAAGAAGAAGAGAAAGAGAGAAGAGAGCCTCACGGCGGTTAGAGAGTTCATCCTTTGTGGGGGATCCAGAGAACTCAGCCGAGGCTGGAATG
>NC_134816.1:30378766-30381266 GCF_046742065.1 Oratosquilla oratoria | reverse complement strand
TTTCTCGGTCGTCCATGCACTCTCATACCCTTCCTCTTATCTCCAGATCCTTTCTTTACTTTTCTTAGTGTTATCTCGGTATCTTTCGCCTCTTTCTTGTCTTATTTTCTCGTTTTTTAACCCATTCAACTCCGATGACAAGATGTCTTGTCATTTGGTCAAATAAAACAAAAAATCATAAAACACCAAAATGTTTGATCAAACACCAGAAAAATATGACGTCAGTCCTCGCTTCGCTGCGAGCGAAGCGAGGACTACTGACGTCATATTTTTCTGGTGTTTGATCAAACATTTTGGTGTTTTATGATTTTTTGTTTTATTTGACCAAATGACAAGACATCTTGTCATCGGAGTTGAATGGGTTAATTCCTCTTTCCTGCGTTTAGGTATCTCCTTTCTACCCCAATTCCTAATAGTTACTCCCCTTTCCTACCTAAGTCTCCTACTTTGTTTTCTTAGCTTTCCTTCCTTATTCTCCCTTCCCTTCTATTACCTTCCCTTACTTTCCTTCCCTTCCCTTCCCTTCCCTTTCCTTCTCTTCCCTTCCCTTCCCTTTCCTTCCCTTCTCTTCCCTTCCCTTCCCTTCCCTCTCCATCCCTTCAATTTCCTACACTTCCCTTCCATTTCCTACATTTCTCTTCCCTTCCCTTTCCCTTCCCTTTCCCTTCCCTTCCCTTCCTTCCCTTCCCTTCCCTTCTCTTCCCTCCCCTTTCCTATACTTCCCTTCTTTTTCCTACACTTCCATTTCCTTTCCTTTCTTTCCTTTCCCTTCCCTTCCCTTCCTTTCCCTTCCCTTTCCTTCCCTTCCCCATCATTCTTTCATTTTTACATTTTTCCTGTTCACTCTCCTATTCCTTCCGTCCCTCCTCCCTTTCCTCACTTTCGTACTACTCTTCTCCCTTCATTTTTCTTCACTCCATTTCCTTCTCTATACACATCTCCTCCCTTGCCTTCCCTTTCCCTTCCTTTCCCTTTCATTCCCTTTCTTCCATTACCTTACTCTCCCAAGTATACCTATCTCCTCCATCCCCGTCCCTTCCCTTTCCCTTCGCGTTAAAGTACCACTTCACCTATTTCCGATTTCCCTTTACCCTCCCTCATCCTTTCTTCTTCCTTTCCCTTTTCGTTAATCTTCCTTTCCACTCCCTTGGTTTTCTTTCCTTTCCTTCATCCATTCCTTCCCTCTTCTTCCATTATCTCCCTATTTACACCCGATTTGTACCTCTAATCAGTCGTCTTTCTTCCTCTCTTATTTTCTCCCTTTCTCTTTTTTCCCATCTTTTGTGTCTCCCTTCCTCTCCCGTGTTCCGTTTTCTCCCTCTTCGTTCCTTCCTTTATCCTCTTACTTCCAACTTCTTTCTTTTCTCTTCCTCTCTGTTCCTCCAACTATTCTTCCTTTCGAAGGTCCATTCCCTCTGCATCCTTCGGGCCCATTCCTTTTCCTCTATGTATTTATGTATGTACATCTCCTTCCCCGACGCGGCCTTCCCCCTGCCCTCACCCTCTTCCGACTCAACGGACAGCCTCGTACCGAATCATTCTTACCCTTTTTTTCGTCGCCTTTTTTTTATGTTTGTTCCGTAGCCCAGAGGTTTTTTTTGTCGAGGTGACTGAGCTGTGCATGACTGTCCCCCTGCGCAGTAGAGAGGGGAAGATGGAGGTTACCTCCTGTTCACCTCCCCATCTCATCGTCTCACCCCGTTCGCGTGTACAGTTAGATATCTAGAATTACCAGCCTCAACCCCGCCAACTGGAGTTATACCCATTCTCGTGACATACCTTCTAACTCGATCACTTTCGTCCCTCTTCCTTTTCCTCTCACTTGTCTTCGTCCTCCTCTACCTCAACCCTTCTTCTTCCTCATCTTAACCCTTCCCGGTCCTGCCCTGCATAGTGTGTACCTCAGTTCCCTTCCCTGAGCTTTGAGGCAACCGCGGCTCGTCCTCGCCGACGGTGCGACCGACGCTGCGCAGTGACTGATATAATCCGGTGCCGGGGACGTGTCAAGGGTTGGTGGTGACGGTGGCGGTGGTGACTGGTTAAAGGGTCTGCGTCCCTCGGGAGGCGGCTGAGGCCTGTGGGGACCTTCAGAGGAGGCCTTTAGGGTCCTGCCCGCCTGCCTGCCTCCCTCGTACCTCAAAGGCCCAGTGACGTCATCGGCTACTATGAAATTCAAGGGTTAAAAGATTCGTTTGGATCGACTGTATAAGTGATTACTCCTTCACCCGATCCGAGACTTACGGTATAATGTGTGTGTGTGTGTGTCTGTGTGTGTGTGTGTGTGTGTGTGTGTGTGTGTGTGTGTGTGTGTGTGTGTGTGTGTGTGTGTGTGTGTGTGTGTGTGTGTGCGTGCGTGTGTGTGTGTGTGTGTGTGTATGTGTGTGTGCGTGTGTGCGTGCGTGTGTATGTGTGTGTGCGTGCGTGCGTGTGTGCGTGCGTGTGTGTGTGTGTGTGTGTGTGTTTGTGTGTGTTTGTTTGTGTGTGTG
Source organism: Oratosquilla oratoria (assembly GCF_046742065.1). Classification (NCBI taxonomy): domain Eukaryota; kingdom Metazoa; phylum Arthropoda; class Malacostraca; order Stomatopoda; family Squillidae; genus Oratosquilla; species Oratosquilla oratoria. Next base: position 30,378,780 of record NC_134816.1, on the reverse strand, counting down.
TGTGTGTGTGTGTG
>NC_134816.1:30353766-30376266 GCF_046742065.1 Oratosquilla oratoria | reverse complement strand
CGAGTGAGGTAATACCCTATTATGTTTTATGACATTCAGGTGTGAACCAAAACAAATAGAAAATAACCCTAAACATTATCTTAACTCACATTGACTTCACGTAACTAATGTTGGTAGACATTGGTACATTTTTCTACATGATTATTTTTAACATATGTTTGGGTTAAAACTTATGTTAATTAAATCTAACTTCGTAACATCAATCTTATGTAAATTACCATTATGTTTGTATTCCTCTCGTTTGCTCTTTATTCATAATATTTAGTCACTTCCAATAACTTAACCCACAAGGAGGATTAAATGTCTATTTTCCTATTAACGAGTAAGTTCCTTAGCATATTGAACTGAATAGGTTATAAATAACATACGGGCTCATCTTCCGCCATGTCATGAGACCACACGCGCGCCCAAGTGTCCATGACTCAAATCCATACAGTAATGACAGCTTAACCATACCCTCTTCTTAGCACCATACGCCCCAACCCACTAACACCATAATTACCACGTAACTATAATTATTTATCTACAGTTTGAAGAGATATATCATTGTTTTAACCTGCCACATGCCGGCCCATAACGTAATGAATATTTGTGGGGGCGTACCATGCGTGGGGGAAGGTAGAAGTGACTAGAGGAGCGTTTCCCAACCTGGGGTGCTAGTACCCTCTGGGGTGCTGGGAAGTGATGCATAAAAATCACATTGATATATGTATCATTGATTACCTAGTTGTGCATATTTAACCTTTTCCATGCTATTTTATTTTTCTAGGGTGTTCTTATTTCTTCTACAAACAATATTGTCAATTTGTTTCAGTTCTAAGGAATCAAGAAAATAAATCATCAAGCAGTACACTTCACTTTCTTTTATCCTTCTAATAACAAGATAGGGGTGCTGGACTACTTAAACATAACAACACGGGGTGTTATGGTCGGAAAAGGTTGACAATAACTATAACTATTGATACTGACAGTATATTCAAGGTCGCCACTTAATACGTGACAGATGACTTGTCCAAACATAGAAAGACGTGGCAGAGACCAAGCAACCACAAAGGATTTACGTCCATTTCACAGATCGTAGATTTATTTCGAAGTCCAGTATCCTTTGGAGTAGCTAACTTTGTTCTAGTAGAAATTTTGTCTCACTTTGAGCTAATTGACTTCAACTATAGTTAAGTCTAACTTTGGGTCCTTTTTATGTATTTATGTATGTATGTATGTATGTATGTATGTATGTGTGTGTGTGTGTGTGTGTGTATGTATGTATGTATGTATGTACGTATCTATCTACCTACCTACCTACCTATCTTTCTAACCATTCATCCATCCATCCATCCATCCATCCATCTATCTATCTCTCTATATATCTATCTATCTCTCTATCTATCTATCTATCTACCAACCTTTCTATCCATCCATCCACCTATCTATCTATCTATCTATATATCTATCTATCTGTCTCTATCTATCTATCTATCTACCTATCTATCTACCTATCTGTCTCTATCTATCCATCTATCTATCTATCTGTATCTATCTATCTATCTATCTATCTATCTATCTATCTATATACCAATAAGCTTCTTCCCCATTATAAAGTTGGTAGTCAGACGAGCCGTGCCCCCACCCACTTCACCCATCCTACTTCCATTTGTTACCCATTTCCCTTTTACCTTAGCTCCTTTTGGAACTAAAAATGAAAAAATGAAATGAATCCTATAATTTCCTATTCTATGATTAAATGATACAGAAATTTGTCCATTATATGGGCATGGGCTATCATAAAGGTAATAAAACACAGTTTACCACCTCATGCTCCTATGAATATTAACACATGGGGTGCAGAAACCATATCTGGTTGATATGATAATTCAAAGATAAGGTCGATTGATAGCTCATCGATTTCACGTCAATGGACCATATGGTTGGAAGTCATTTTCCTTGTCTGATACACTTCTATTGAAATACACTTTCCTTTTCCACCACCTTGCGTATGATTTGCTAGATCTGTCTCCTCTAGGGTCCTCGATTTTCTATAATAGGGGTTGGGTGATAAGGAAGTAATGATGGTGACGGTAGTGGAGGAAGAGGAGAAGAAGGAGAGAGGAAGGGGAAGTAGGAAGAGGACGTGGAGCAGAAGGAAGAGAAGGGCGTATAGGAAGAGGAGAAGGACGAGGAGGAAGAGAAGGGGACGTGCTAAGAAGAGGAAAAAGCGAAGAAGTAGGAGGGAAAGGGGAAGATGAAAATGATGAAGAGGAGTAAGGGAAAGGAAAGAAGAAGGTGGAAGAGGAGGAGGAGGAGGAGAAACAGGAGGAGGAGAAAGATGAAGAGGAGGAGGAGGAGAAAGAGGAGGAGAAGGAGGAGGAGGAGAAAGAGGGGGAGGAGAAATAGGAGGAGGAGGAGGAGAAAGAAGAGTAGGAGAAAGAGGAGGGAGGAGGAGGAGGAGGAGGATCAATAGGGGAAAGAGGAGAAGGAGGAGGAGGAGCAGTAGGGGAAAGAGGAGGAAGAGGAGAAGGAGGAGAAGGAAGAGAAAGAGGAGTAGGAGAAATAGTAGGAGGAGGAGGAGGAGGAGGAGAAGGAAGAGTAGGAGAAAGAGGAGGAGAAGGAAGATGAGGAGGAGGAGAAAGAGGGGGGGAGAAATAGGAAAAGGAGGAGGAGGAGGAGGAGGGGAAAAAAGAGGAGGAGGAGATGGTGGAGAGGAAAAAAGAGGAGGACGAGGAGGAGATGGTGGTGGTTGCCCGGAGCTGTAAGTAAGTCTCCGGGTGGTACTTCTGGATCTATGAGTAAAACGCCCCGGATTACAAGGGACGCTTATCTGATGGAGGCATCGGGCGAGCTGTCGGCGTGTCATTAGTCACACCGAGCAGGCGGACAGTAGGTACTTCCCCCCAGGGCGTCTCCCTAGTCCCCCCAGGTGACTGGAGACTTACTGGTGGTCGGAGAGGACGGATGAGCGAAGATACAGTGATAATATCAATATTATTGACGTTATTATTATTTCCTTTATCAGCCACTGGGTCTTTCCTTATTCCTTATGGGGGGTTGGAGGTCGACTTTAGTCTATCTTTGAGGTGATCTGGAGAGTACAGTTCCTTGAGGGAAAAAAGGAAGCCAGGGAAGGTCTCCTTCGTCAGGCTAATGGTATTGAACAAAGCATTAGGTGGAGGTAGATGGAATACGGGATTCGATCCACTACCTCGACTTTTGGAAATATTAACAGAAACTACCTCGGTCTGACCAGTCTCTAACGCTTAAGTCACATATGTAAGTACCACTTACTATCTTTAGTTAATTATTATCAGTACACTCATATCGTTATCAGTATCATCTAATGCAGAAAACAATTGTACAAGATTGTTTATTATTTCTCGATTTTCATTTATCATTTATTATTATTTACTATTTTCCTGTTTGTTTATTATTTAACTATCCCTATGCATTTATTTATTTTGTTTATTATTATTTATACTGTTATAATTTTTTATTTATTAATTCATTTATCATTATATTTTTTCACATCCAACCTAGTTATGGACCAAAAGGTCTCCTGTTGGCATGCTCCTCCTTTGTAATCCTTTGATTCATAGCATAACAGTTTTTATTGAAAAGGAGTAGTGACAAAGGATTGGAAAAAGGATAATGTGGTACCAATTTATGAGGAAGTAAGGAGATTCGGCTGTATTACAGATCATTGTACCTGACTAGAATAAAAGTAGTGGGACGAAATGTGAAAGATTGTTGGGTTAAGCACCTTCAAGAAATGAGCAATTTGATGGACAGTTAACCTGGTTTTAGATCTAGTAGATTATATTCATTGAGTCTGCTACGCCTTCTCTTGAAAGTGATTGATGTTCTGCAAGAGAGAGAAACAGAGAGAGGACTGGGTGGATTATGTATACCTAGATCTACATAAGACCCTCGGTAAAGTACTTCACAGTAAAATATTATGGAACTCGGGTAAGCTTGAGACGGGTAAGCATGCACGCACATACATACACACACACACACACACACACACACACACACACACACACACACACACACACACACACACACACACACACACACACACACACACGTGCGCAAACACATCCAAACACGCAAACAAATATACATACACAACATACACACACACGTACATACATAGCGCACACACACAAACATACATACACAACACACACACACACACACACACACACACACACACACACACACACACACACACACACACACACACACACACACACACACACACACACACACACACACACACACGTGCGCAAACACATCCAAACACGCAAACAAACATACATACACAACATACACACACACACGTACATACATAACACACACACACAAACATACACACACACACACACACACACACACACACACACACACACACACACACACACACACACACAGAGAGAGAGAGAGAGAGAGAGAGAGAGAGAGAGAGAGAGAGAGAGAGAGAGAGAGAGAGAGAGAGAGAGAGAGAGAGAGAGAGAGAGAGAAAGAGAACAACAATGAAACCAACGCTCTATATTCATTTTATACAACAGTAACAATGAAACACCAGCCTGACTTATGGCGTTCTGATTCGGCCGACTTTCCTATTCTTCGAAATGACGAATGGGATTTGAGGTAAATATTTGTTTATAATGGACGAGAATACATATATGATGGAAAAGAGTACACGGAAGAGCGAGAAATATTTGGAAATAATGATGTTTTTCATTGGTGTAGGACCAAAGCAGGAATGCGTTATTTATTGGAATTCAAAGGTTGTTGGTCTGTCTTAGTCTATAATGAAATAAGATTTACGAGAAAACAAGTTTGTGTAAGCTGTAAGCTTAACAGATTTGATGTCTTCCCATCTTGTAGGAAATGGTCTCATGCAGTGGAAGTGGACTGGCAAGATCACACACAGAAAATAAAAAATATATATATTTACCAAAGGATATGCATGTATTTATGCAAGTATGTGTACTTTAATTTGTTTTAGTTTGTCTGTATCAGTGTATGTATGTATGTATGTATGTATGTATACATGTATGTATGTATGTGTGTGTGTGTGTATCTGTATTTACGTATGTATGTATGTATGTATGTATGTATGGATTGGAAAACTGAAAACACCAAACTCAATTGGAGGGTCTATTTGCCCGGCGTTTCGATTCCCGTCCAGGAATCGTCTTCAGGGGGTATAATGGTTACAAGATTGTGAACTCAATTATAAATCGTCAAAGTGGTCAACCTGGGAAAGGTTCACACTCTCAATCACATGTACAAAGCAAACCTCTTTACAATATTAAATACACTACAATTGAAATGAAATATTTGTACAAAAAAATGTAAAAATACAAATAAAAAAACAAATTATATGTCTGTGAACATAAAACAAGTGTAGCAAAAAGCATCAATACGTAACTCTAACGTAAAAGCACTAGAACATAGGACAAAGACGCAAATGGAGGTGGACCAAATGTCCGCAATGAAGTGTCAAGAACAAACGACTAAATTACAATCAGACAAATAAAAATAAGAACCAAACAAAATAAAATAAAAAGTTAAATGGCTGTGAACATAAAACAAGTGTAGCAAAAAACCATCAATACGTAACACAAACATAAAAACACCAGAAGTCCAAAGACGCAAATGGACCAAACGTCCGCTAAGAGGTTTGTTTTGTACATGTGATTGAGAGGTTAAACCTTTCCCAGGTTGACCACTTTGACGATTTATAATTGAGTTCACAATCTTGTAACCATTATACCCCCTGAAGACGATTCCTGGACGGGAATCGCAGCATCGGGCAAATAAACCCTTCAATTGTGTTTGTGTTTACAGTTTTCCAATATGGATCCCAGACTCCAAATCTTCACGTATATATGTATGTATTTATGTGTATATATATGTATGTATGTGTATATGTATGTATATATGTATGTATGTGTGAGTGTATGTATGTATGAATGTATGTATAAGAACATAAAAATGAAGGAGACTACAAGTGACCATAAGGCCTACACTAGGCAGTTCCATGTCCATTACCACCTGCTATCCCCATCCATAAGTTGTGTAACCGCTTCTTAAAACAACCGATAGTTTCAGCACCACTACATGGTTACTAAGTCTATTCCATTCGTTGACCACCCTATTAGTAAACCAGTTCTTGCCTATTTCCTTTTTAAATCTAAATTTGTCCAATTTATATCTATTACTGATAGTCCTGCCTCGTTGTCTTAATATGATGACCTTGCTTACGTCACCCTTGTTAAAACCTTTGATCCACTTTAACACCTCTATTAGATCACTCCGTACTCTGCATTTTTCCAGAGAGTGTAAGTTAAAGTGCCTAAGCCTCTCCTTGTAAGGTAAATTTCTGAGCCCATTTATCATTTGGTGATTCTCCTCTGTATTGATTATAATTATATATAATGGATTGATGCCCATACTATAGGACGGAGACCAAAACTGTACCGCATAGTCAAGGAAGGGTCTCACTAACGCCAGGTAGCATCTGATAATTACCTCTGCACTTCTATTCGTAACCGTCCTAGTAATGAAACTTAATGCTCCTTTAGCTTTATTCCTGGCGCTAATGCACTGTTTCCTGGATTTAAGGTCAGGACTCACTAGAACTCCCAAGTCTCTCCCGCACTCAGTTTTCTCTGAAAACATGTTATTTTAGCTACGAGTATATCTGCTTTCGGGGTTGTGTAGCCCTAGGTTTAACACGCTGTATATATGTATGTATGCATGTATGTATGTATGTATGTATGTATGTATGTATGTATGCATGTATGTATGTATATATGTATGTGTGTTTGTGTGTGTGTGCATGTATGTATGTATATATGCATTTATGTATGCATGTGTGTATGTGTTGTGTGTACGTATGTATGTATGTATGTGTGTATGTATGTATGTATGTATGTATGTATGTATGTATGCATGTGTGTATGTAGGTATGCATGTATGTGTGTATGTGTTGTATGTATGTACAGCATGTATGTATATATGTATGTATGTATGAATGTATGTATCTAAGTATGCATAAATGTATGCATGTGTGTACTGTATGTGTGTATGTGTGCATGTATGAATGTATGTATGTATGTGCTGTATGTATAGTATGTATGTATGTATGTATGTATGTATGTATGTATGTATGTGTTGTATGTATGTACAGCATGTATGTATATATGTGTGTATGTATGTATGCATGTATGTATCTAAGTATGCATAAAAGTATGCATGTATGTACTGTATGTGTGCATGTATGAATGTATGCATGTATGTATATTTGTGTGCATGTGCTGTATGTACAGTATGTATGTATGTGTGTATGTGCTGTATGTATGTATGTATGTAATGTATGTATGTATGTCTATATGCATAAATGTATGCATGTGTGTGTGCTGTGTGTATGTACTGTATGTATGTATGTATGTATGTATGTATGTATGTATGTATATATGAAATTTAACACAAGTAAATGCAAGGTAATGCACATAGGTAAAAATAACAGTAAGTACGATTACAAGTTATTTGGAAATTCGTTAACAAAAGTGGATAGTGAAAAAGATCTCGGCGTAATTATCAGTAACGACCTCAAATCATCCAAGCAGTGTATTTCAGCCTCTGAGAAAGCAAATAAGATTCTGGGATTGATTGCGCGATCTTTTGATTTCAAAAGTCCATCACTCATTAACAAGCTATATAAATCGTTAGTTCGTCCACATTTGGAATATGCTGTTTCCGTATGGTCACCGAATCTCATTAAAGACATTGACAGACTGGAAAAAGTACAACGGCGAGCCACAAAACTGATTCCAAATATCAAAAATAAATCATACGAAAATCGACTTAAGCACATGAATCTGTTTTCCCTAAAAAAGCGTAGACTCAGAGGTGACTTGGTACAGGTCTTTAATATTTTAAAGGGAATTGACAACATCAAAAGTGACCAAATTTTCACATTGAATGAGAATCAGACAAGAAACAATGGTCTCAAACTATCCGGAAATAGATTCAATTTGGAAGTAGGTAGAAACAACTTTGCCAACCGTGTGGTTAATGAATGGAATAAACTTCCTGCACAGGTAGTGCAGTGTAGTTCAGTTCGAAGCTTTAAGAATCATTTAGATAAATACCTAAGTAAGATGCTGTAATGATTATGATTTATGTTATATTTTTTGTTTTTGTTTTGTTATAATTTGTCTCTGATTTTAATTTATTATTAGTTATATGTCAATTTATTATCATTTACTATTTACCTGTTTGTTCATTATTTTAACTATACCTATGCATTTATTTATGTGTTTTATTTGTTATTTACATTATTATAGTTTTTATTTATTATTAATATGATTTTTTTTTTTTTTTCATCCGACCTAGATATGGATCAAAAGGTCTCCTGTCGGCATGCTCCGCCTTTGTAATCCTTTGTAATGCATAAATGTATGCATGTGTATATGTGCTGTATGTGTGTATGTACTCTATGTATGTATGTAATGTATGTATGTATGTATGTATGTATGTATGTATGTATGGTATGTATATATGCATAAATATATGTATGTGTGTATGTGCTGTATGTGTGTATGTACTATATGTATGTATGTATGTATGTATCTATGTATGTATGTATGCATGTCCGTACGTGTGTGCGTAGGTATGCATGTATATATGTATGTATATATGTATGCATGCATATATGTATGTATGTACGTTTGTATGTATGTATGTATGTATGTATGTATGTATATATGTGTGTATGTATGCATTTGTGTATATATGCATGCATGTGCAGATACCTACCATCACTCTGATAGGTAGCATGTTGTCTTCTCCTTACTACTAATTCATATAATTCTGTTCAAGAAAATCTAATTCAGGCAGTGATTTCCTTCTGTTTCTGAATGAAATCACCTGGCGTTGGGCCGCAGAATATTACACAGTGGTCTGCGGTGTCGCAGAGGTTGGTGCGTTGGCTGATTTTGAAGATCCTGAAGAAAGAGCCGAAGTCCCACTCGACTCGAGAATCAAGCTGTGATTGGGGTCAGCTCAGGTCAAATCAAAAGCTCGGTAGAGGTGGAACGGCACATGGAGGGTGAGGGTGAGGGTGGGGGGGGGACCAGATGGCGCAGGTGTCGGGGGTCCCCGGCGACCGTTACTGGGGTCCACAGAGTCCGACCCGCCAGTACCCTGCTTCGGGTGGGAGTGTTGTCGGTTGCCCACAGTGTTAACCATTACGTCATATTTCACTGACGAAATGCTCCATTTCATGTTTTGATTCGTCTGAACGTATCACAGGAATACGAACAGGTTTGATATGTGTTTAGGGAGTGGAAGTTTTAGGGTGAACGTTTAAATATAAGGAAAGGAGGAAGTGGGAGTCAGGGTTCAGAACTGGGCACGCGCGCGCCATCAAACACGTGCGCAAGGGGCAGGTGGAGACAGACGTCACCGGTTCCTTTATTTGCCCGGGGGAGACTCAAACAGGACGTGGCAGTGATGCCCAAACACAATGGGCACACCCTGCGCGGTGGACAAAAACGTGCGCACCCGTGAGATGTGGGTTCCCTACGTTGGTGCGCAACATTTATAGCATTCAGATGATGCTTAAGCCATCGAGAACTGGTAACCACCCTTCCCTTCCTCTGATTCTATTTTGGAATGGCTTGCCTCCTCCATGCGACCCTCTTCATACGATCTGTCCCATTGCTGTGGAAGTCTCATTCGGTTTACATTTGTATGATTCAGGTCTTTATCTGTTTTCGTGGGTTGAAATGGTGTATATGTATACACGTACACAGAACGCACACTCACGCACGTACACACACACACACACACACACACACACACATACACACACACACACACACACACACACACACACACACATATATATGTATATATATATATATATATATATATGTATACATATATATCTATATACATACATACACACACACACACACACACACACATACACACAATCATGGTTTATTTTTTTTATTTTTTATTATTTTTTTTTTTTTTTTGTTCATTTGCTACAAACGAATTTTTCCGATTGCAAACACTAGATGACATTTGATAAATTTTGCCAAGCAATTGCAACCCATACAATCTGAGTGTGTTGGTGTTCTCTACACGCGAAATTTGCGTCCCAACTGTATATATCAATAGTATGCTTGTAAGAAGGAAATAAAGATGGAGAGAAAGATGGAAGTAAATAAAAAAAGAGAGAAAGGGAAAGAAATAAAGAAAAGGAATAGAGAAAGAAAGAAAAACAGATGTAAAAAAGATGAAAATAAATAAATAAATAAGTAAAAAAAAAGGAAAGAAAGAAAGAAGGAAAAGAAAGAGAGAAAGAAGGAGAGATAGATGGAAAGAAAGATGGAAATAATAAACAAATAAAAGAAGAAAGCTGGAATGAAAGAAATACGAAAAGAAAGAAAAGAAAAGTGATATGTTAGAGCCTCTAATCCCACAACAAGTACCCCTTTCCCCCCCTCCCTTCCCCCCTCCGCCCTGTTTTCGAATCTCCGTTGACAATAACTCGTTTGATGCAGCTACAACGCCGCTGATAGAATTGAAGGGGATGAAGATGTGTGTGTGTGTGTGTGTGTGTGTGTGTGTGTGTGTGTGTGGGCGCGCGCGCACGTGTGTGCGTGAGCGTCGGGGGCGAGTTTACAGTGGGTTTGGAGCAGGATGGGATGACGGGGGTGGGGGGTGGGGGGTGGGGGTTAGTGTCCTACCCTCAGGTGGTGGTACGTGCTTTGTTCGCACGTGCGTTATGCCCACAAACCTTATACCACGTCATATCACGTAGTGACGTGATGCTCCCACAAAACACTTCCACCGAGAATATGTCTAATATCACCAGCCCACCATATAGCGTCATCATTGATAAGAGTTCTCTCCTGAACTATTCTAGTATGGAAACCATTTCTCTATTTAGCTTAGATTAAGGTAAGAGGTAGAGAGAAATCCAGGGGAAGGAAAATCATAAAAGGAGAAACCGGAGGAAAGAACTGAAGGGGACACACCTTTTGTTTGTTTTTTTATTAATAAGAAGCCTTTCATCTCTTTCATTGTACATTTTTTTTTTTAATATTTCTCAGTTGAATAAAAACCACCCAACTTTAGCCAAAAGAAAGTCGTCCAGGTGTGCAATAAAGCGTAGAGTATACTCGACACTTATGTATTTCCTAATCATTTAAGAATCGCCACCCCAGACTTCGACAGGGTGACAATTCTTCATGTGGGCTATTCTAGGGTGACAATTCTTCATGTGGGCCATCCTGGGTTGACGATTCTTCGGTTGTATAAGTTGATGACAATAAGCATAACCCTCATTCAACCTAACCTAACCTAACCTAATGTAACCTAACCTAACATAACATAACCTAATCTTTATTTCACTGTTGATATTCCACGTATTGTGGTGACAGTACCTCATGTGGGATCTCATGGGGTGACAATTCTTCATGTGGGCGTTCTGGGGTGACAATTCTTCACGTGGGATCTCATAGGGCAGTGGTTCCCAAACTGGTGGGTAAATTACCCCCTGGAGGATAATTTAATTTTTTTCGGGGGTAATGGAAGGGTGACGAAAATAAAAAATAAAATTAAATTAAATTAAATCAAGAAAACATTGCGGTACCCGTCATTAGGATTATGGTGACCTTAGTACGTGTAGTTGTAAAACTGAAAAAAAAAGTTTGGGAACCACTGTCATGGGGTGACGATTCTTCATGTGGTCGTTCTGGGGGGTGGGGGTGACAATTCTTTATGTGACCCGAAATCTCTTATATAATAATGTCTTTGTTGGTTTATTTGCTTATTTATCTATTCATTCTGATGGCTATCCTTTGATTTTCTTCTCTGGATTATTTTACAAATGTTAAAACAAAGGATTACAAAGGCGGAGCATGCCGACAGGAGACCTTTTGGTCCATATCTAGGTCGGATGCAAAAAAAAAACAATAATAATAAAATAATAAATAAAAACTATAATAATGTTTATAACAAATAAAATACATAAATAAATACATAGGTATAGTTAGATAATAAACAAACAGGTAAATAGTAAATAATAATAAATTAACATATAACTAATAATTAATCAATGAAATTCCTGTTGTTTCCAATGTTAATGCAATAATTGTCTAATTTATATATTTTATTTAATGTGAGGCATTTACCGGATCACTTTTCAATTAAGTTTATTCTTTATCAACAGAATCGTGGTAGATTGACTCACAAATGCTCTTTTTATATTTTACCATTCAGCGTTTTACCAAAAAGTAGATTAAAGAAGGACAAAGACATAAAAAGAATTGTACTTTGCTGGAATATGCGAGTCGAAAAAAGAAAGAAAGAAATAAAGAAAAAATATAGATTTAATGTTCTTTGTTCTTCACAGAACGATGATACATCTTTTTGTTCTTGATTTCTAGATATCCGTATATCGTGTATAAAAACAAAATCAAACATATCATTGTTACTTTCATTTTTATAACTATCCCTGCATTCTGTCCAGTGGACAGGATGCAGGGATGACCCGTCATCCACGAGAGGGTGGAGGGGAGTGGAGTATGTAGGGGGTGGAATGGGTGGTAGTGGTTTCTATGCGTTTTTCTTTTTGGCTATCTCCCATGTAAGTGGGAAAAAGCCTTTGGTATATTTATGTACCATATTTTATTTGGTTAATATTTCGTGCCTTTATTTTTTTCATTATATTATAAGTTATGTCAAAGATTATTGTTTGTAAGAACTTATTATTAATAACATGTTCCGATCTTAGCTTATATATATGATTTTTTCTTTCTCTGCATAAGGAGTCATATCAATGATAATTATTTTAAGTATTTATTATGATTTAATATGTTCTGTTCTTAATTGTATTACTATTTCCTTCTTGTTCAAATGTATCTTGATTCTTTGTTATTTAATTAAGAGAACCACAGTGGAGTTAAGTGTCATGTGTTTTATTGTATCATTATTGCATTTCATAGAGTGTATTTTTGTATCTGTATTTGATTTGTTTATATCTGTTATACTTGTGCGATTGCAAAATGAAAACAAAACAAGCATGCTATATTATGAAGATGTCTTTTTATAAAGTTACCCCTGTAAAATTTATTTTCTCTAACATTTCATAGTCTTAAAAGAGAATGTATTAATTTTTAGCAGTGACTTTAAAAAAAAATCCATTGTACTAAGTGTGAGAAGCCATAAAGTTATCTAACCAGGAAACGTGGTTGGCCTATTGGGTTAGTTAACAGTTCCTGCTGGAAATAGTAGAGCAGTGCGGGATTCGAAACCAGCATGCTTCAGTATGGGTGACTGAGAATAGCAATATTCTTAGACACTATCTTTACAATAAAAAAGAGCAAACACAATTCTATATAAGGTAGAAGCTGGTAAAATATGACATTAATGATTAGATGTTAAATCAAAATTACAAGGAAATAGTAAAAGATTTGCTGAGCGTGGTAACATGTACTGCCCAAACTTGTATCTTATCTTTGAGTCTTTACAGAACGTGTCACCACAATAATACTGATGACCCACTTTCGGAGAAGAATAAGCGAAAGTATAAAGATCTGTATATTTCGATCACTAACTGTGATCCTCTTCAGCAGATGCTGAAGAGGATCACAGTTAGTGATCGAAATATACAGATCTTTATACTTTCGCTTATTCTTCTCCGAAAGTGGGTCATCAGTATTATTTTACAAATGTACTACGACATAACTTTGTCGTGATGTCACCACAAGCAATACCATCAATAGGGAATTTCTGAAATTGGCTTCCTAAATATGAGTACTGTTCTGGTCCATAAGGACATAAGAATAAAGGAGACTGCAAGATACCATAAGGTCTACACTAAGCACTTCGATATCCATTACCATCTATCATCCCTATCCATGAAGTTATCAAACTTTAAGTCTTTTAACCCACTATCGGAGAAATAAGATCAGAGATACAAAAGATTCGTAAATTTGTATATGTAGTATTTTGAATATGTGTTAATACCTGACATTAAGCCAGCTGACATGTTTTGGTATAGATATACTGATAATGTTTTTACTGTATGGAATGAGAAATCGGGCTCTTTTTATTACATTTTTGGTAAATTAATTAATCTAGCACACAGTATTGATTTGAAAGTGGAATTGGAAAAAGGAGGAAAAATGCAATTTCTGGACATATTAGTGATCAGGTGTCCGGGCCAATTGTCATACTCTATGTACAGAAAGCTCACCCACACTGGCAGCTATTTACAATTTTTTAGTTATCATCATATCTTGTCGCACCAGAACCGTGTCCATATAAGGGCGGTTTCATTTGCTTCCCTAAGGTCTTGGTCGGAGCAATGGGGACTCAATGGACATTCCCGGAGGACGTGGACCATCGTCTGTACTTCGCCACAGGGACATTGGGGGCTATTGGTGTATCCCCACTTGTGTTGATTTTCTCTCGTTTTGCCCACCTTGGCTCTTCCTCTGTTTAAGGTAACCCAGAAGAGATTAAATACAGCGTTGTGTCGGGTCTGTATCTAAGAGCCTTTGCGATATGTAATCCACAATATTTGGACACTGAGTTAGAACTGATGCGATCACAATCATCAAAATTAGGATATCCGGAATGTTTTTTGTCCAAAGCTCTGAGGAAGGAAAAAGGCAATTTTTATAAGACCCTAAACTCTGATAATAAGTTCAATTAGAGTAACAAAAACATAATATTACCATATAATCAGTTGTGTTGGTGTGGTGTAGAATTGTATTTTGTTGTTTTGTTATTTATTGTATTATTTATATTATGTTATGTATTTATATTATGTAAAAGATGTGGTTGTGTTGTATATCGCAGATGCGATGCGCGCCTTTGTTTTGGCGCGAATTGGAGCGTGGCGTTAGTATCTGAGCAGCCTTGTAAGCAGGCGCACGCAATTGTGATTGTGTCAGTTTGTGTGTATCTAAATATAACGTTTAACTCTTAATTTTGCGCACTCATTAGCTACCCCGATACACAGTCCATCAACGCTGTTTCCAAATTATTACCCAATAACCACATTAAAATGATAGTCAACTACCCCAACAACTTATTTAGAAAAGTAGTGAATGCACACCGTAGAACAAAAGGGGTATATAAACTACCTTATAAAGATTGTGATGATGTGTACTAGGGCCAAACAGGAGGAGACTTAATCACAAGATTCAGAGAACATAGAAACTCTATCAAATATGCTCAAGAGAATTCCGCGGTGTTCCTTTATACCAGCGTGGAGGATCATCATGTGGACTGAGGAAAAGCTGCCATCATTCACAAATCCCATTGTAGTACCGGATAAAAATAATTGAATCCTCCCTTAATAAACACTACTCAAATTCCAATACCTCTAAAGGTCAATAGTCCCCAGGCTGCATCACTTGGGTGGCAGCTAATAAATTAATTTAAAAAACAACCGGACCAGACCTTACTGTCAACCTTTGACCCGACCTCATCAAGGGCATGTGACATGAGTTCCCTCTTTCCCCGTCTCCTAATTGTACGCCTCATGGCTATATTTATTTTTTGTTCACTACTTTTTGTATTTCTGCTGAAGAGGATCACAGTGGTCGAAATATACGAATCTTTTGTATCTCTGATCTTATTTCTCCGATAGTGGGTTAAAAGTCTTATTTGACCAATGTGTGAATACATTATGTTTCACTAATCTAACCTTCTCTTAAAACAGCGCTCAGTACATGGTTACTAAATGCATTTCATTAGTTAACCACTGAAATTGGACTTAATACAAAGTCCTATTCCTGCACCCAAAGGCTCCTGATGACGGCCACTTGCTATGGCTGTCCGGGCACATGTGGCTTCTTCCACAATAGAATTTCCTAATTTAAGTTCTCCATTTTATATTACATGAATGAATAAATAAGTGAATAAATGAAGAAATTAATAAACATAAATGAATAGATGAATAAATAATATAGATAAGCAAATAGGTAAATAAATAAATTAATAGGTAAACGAATAAATAGATAAATACAAAATAAGAATAAATATAAAATAATCATAAACTAATAGGTAAATAGATGAATAAGTAGTCATGTTATTCTTTCCAGGAATCTAGGGTATGCAACGTACTTCAATAGAGAGACGCGAGTTAACTCTCTACCTAGACCTGCAGATAGCTCTTGGCGAGGGATCTCGCAACTAACCTGGAAACTGGAACTTATTAGAAGGCTTTAAGATAACCTCCTGGAATGGGCGAGAGAGTCTGGAAGAGTGTTAAAGGATAGGACGTCAGGAAGGATGAACAGTAAGTAACTAGCGGAGTCCCATAGGGCTCTGTACTTGCACCCATAACGTTTCAGATTAGATTACATTAGATAACACGATAGTACAAAATATTAGACAAATATGTTTGTAGACAACCCAAAATTCACACATACACACACACACACACACACACACACACACACACACACACACACACACACACACACACACAAAATATATATATATATATATATATATATATTATAAATTGCTGCAAGAAGATCTGGATTGATTTAAGGTTGGAGGCAAATGTTGAAAATTAATTTCATGGGTAAAGGGGTACGATGTAAAGGGACCGTCACTGAGTTATTCAACGAAAAATTACAAAAGAACATAAGAATAAAGGAGACTGCAAGAGACCATAAGGCCTACACTAGGCAGCTCCGTATCCATCACCACCTGTCATCCCATCCATAAAGTTGTCTAATAGTTTTTTAAAATAACTGATAGTTTCAGCGCTTACTACATGGTTACTAAGTTTATTCCATTCATCGACCACCCTATTAGTAAACCAATTCTTGCCTATTTCCTTCTTAAATCTAACTTTGTCCAGTTTATAACCATTACTGCAAGTCCTGCCCTGTTGTTTTATTATGATGACCTTGTTTGCATCACCCTTATTATAACCTTTGATCCATTTGAACACTTCTATTAGATCACCCCGCACTCTGCGTCTTTCCAGAGAGTGTAAGTTAAGGTGCCTAAGCCTCTCTTCGTAAGGCAAATTTCTGAGTCCATGTATCTATCGCGGTGAAACGCGACAGACATATCAATACATCAAAATACCATAGGTTCCGATCAACACTGGTTCAGTTGATAGAGATTGCAACGCTCTCTCCGGGTAAGCGATCATTTTTCCGCTGCTCCTTGTGTCAATGACACACAAACCGAAGGATGAGGGTTGGTACTGGACTGCAGATTAGTCGTCTGGTAGGACATGGGGATTGGGTAGGTGGGTCCTAGTCCACTTTTCCATTCTTGGTTGAAAGGAAACTCGATCTTTTCTCTGTATTTATTCTTCCAGAACTTCCATAAACTTCCCAAACCGGGGAAGGGGGGTTGCAAACTCAATAGTACATTTTACTCCAGGACTGGTTCCCTGTAATTTTATAACCTTATTCAGAAACAATACTACATCAATAAGAAAACGGAGTAGGGTATCTGAAAGATTCGTGAGGCCGAATAAATCCTTACAAGACCGTAGAGAGGTAACATGAGGTTAATATGCCTCTTCCTGAAATATAACATAGGAAACGCCTCTTCAGAAATCTTTAAATTACCCTACTTAAAGTTTACAAATTATTTTAGGTTAGGTTAGGTAGGCTAGGGCTAACCCCCTATACAGTAGTTATGTCATGACACCTTAAGGCCTCAAAACGGACTATAAATGAGAATTGGTTTTGATACATATTAAAAAAAACTTATATAACCTAGTTATGAGAACGTAAAGGGTTATTCAAACACTTAGCAACACTCCAAGGGAGTTATTGCTAGCATTCGACTTGCATTCCCCTCTTCCGTCTCATTCCCCTCACTCTTCTATTGGACAAGGGCTTCTCAATTAAATTTCTTTAAATGTTAATTAATGGTCCTGACTAACTTTTACCTTCGTGAAGGGATTATTTCGGATTATGATTTAGCAGCCTGGGTCGGCTGTCTTGAAGAGCTTTCGTGGCTTTTCTAATATGCCACGAAGATAGACTAGTTCAAAACAATGAGCACGTTCTTTACCCTCCGTGTCCGATAGCGAGATAAAGGACTTAATGTTTACGTAGTAACATTTTTTTAAACATGTTTGTTAACGAATCCAGTTCCTTTTGTGGATTTCTTTATAATTAATTCTAATCATTACAATAGTAAATTAAAAATATTAGAGCTGGATGATGAATCAATTTCTAAGTATTTCCAAAATTTTAAAGGGGTAACTTTTCCCCCTGGCATATCATTTTGGTCATTCTTCTCTGTATTGATTCTAGTGATTTGATGTCCATTCTGTAGGACGGAGACCAAAACTGTACCGCATAGTCAAGGATGGGTCTAACTATCGCTAGATAGAGTTTAATAATTACCTCTGCACTTCTATTCGTTACCGTCCTAGCAATGAAACCTAATGCATTGTTAGCTTTATTTCTGGCGCTAATGCACTGTTTCCTGGATTTAAGGTCCAGACTCACCAGAACTCCTAAGTCCCTCTCGCACTCAGATTTTTCTAAAAACGTGTTATCTAAGCTGTATCTATTTTCGGGGTTGTGTAGCCCTACGTTTAACACGCTACACTTAGACAACTAGATAGAACATAATAGCTCCGAGCTCTCACCCGGTATGTTATAGCTGTCAATCACGGTTACAGCACGTGTTCCAATACCATAGTGATTCACACTTATACAAATTTGTTTTTAAGCGTTTGTTGTTATTGGTTTTCTTGGAAATTTATTATTTGGGTTACCATCATTATAAATCACAAAATTGATAATTATCATTTAAAGTATTTTCTTTGGGAGAAGCTTTTTACTATCATTCCTATTAACAGAAAATTATTATTATTATTATAATTCTTATTACTATCTTTGTGATTTTATGAAGTCATATATTGGAGTAATATAATAATTAAGAGTGCACAGGAAGCTACAGTTTTTCATACTGGGTAACCATATAAAATAGTTACCCCTAACAATAGTTGTTTTCTACTTTGACGCAATCGAAAAGAGAAAACTACTTAAGGAAGACGTTGCGAAATAGCAAAACATACAGACAAAAAAAAAAAAAAAAGGAAAGAAAGAGAAAAAAACAAAAAGAAAAATTAATGAATGAGTGCACGAATGAATGATTGACTGACCGATTGACTGAGAGAGTGAATTAGTGGACAAGTATATGGGTGAATAAATGAATGAATGAATGAATGAAAATGAATGAAAGAAAGGAAGAAAGAAAGAGAAAATAGTATCTCAAACTCAGGCTAGAAAATAATGCTTAGGGAGCTAAAGGCATATATTGTGTTGTTGTTGTAAACTATGGTAATCATGAGAAGCTCTCTTCCTTTATACTCGTATATTTTTCATGTGAAAATGTTTCTCGTTTTACTGTTAGTGATGGTTACAGGCTGGTAGTCTGTGTCAATATCATATATTGCATGAGAAGTAAAGTACTGATGCTTGCCAGGGTTGATATGACATAGCTGTGTGCAATCAACGTACATGTGATCATTTCTGGCCATTCGTGTTTTCCAACACCAGTAAGTCTTGTGAATTTGTACACGATTGTGGTCATCTGAGTACCTCGAGGTAATTTATATGTAACTGAGATTTAATTTCTTATATAAGGCTACAAGCTTTTTGTGACTTACGAGTAACTTAGTATTAACAAGGTCAAGGTTGTCTATCATTATACGATGTTATTCCAGATGTTGGGATCTTAGACAAGGCTATAGTGTACGCTTCTGTGTTGAACCAAAATATGTATTTTAGGGTTGTATATTCTATATCAGGTGTGAAAAAGTGTATCTTTCGCTTCAAAAGTCATTGTTTTAGTGTCTCTCATGTGTGTGTGTGTGTGTGTGTGTGTGTGTGTGTGTGTGTGTGTGTGTGTGGTTGTATATGTATGTGATTGTGTGTGTACGAGTATGTGATTCCGTGTATGTGATTGTGTGTGTGTGTATGCATGTGTGTGTGTGTGTGTGTGTGTGTGTGTGTGTGTGTGTGTGTGTATTACCTAGTTGTATTTACCTAGTTGTATTTTACGGGAAGGGGAGCTATGCTCGTGGGGTCCCGTCTTCATATCTCATTTTATCTAAACTATTTTTAAATTCATGTATTGTTTTTGCACACACCACTTTCTCATCTAACTTGTTCCAACTGTCTATTACTCTGTGAGGAAAGCTGTTCTTTTTCAGATCTCTTCTATAGCTGTCTTTCTTGATTTTCTTTCCGTGTCCTCTTGTATTTCTATCATTCCATTTTATTAGATTCTCTCTATCAATAATTTCTATGCCTTTCATGATTCTGTAAATAGCAATCAAATCTCCTCTCTCTTTTCTTTGCTCTAGTGTCTGTAGCTCAAGTTTTGCTAGTCTCTCTTCATATGATAGTTTTGAGAGTGTTGGTGCCAATTTTGTAATTGCTCTTTGTATTCTTTCAAGTTTTTTTTATACATTTTTTTGTACTTGGTGACCACATCGTTGCTGCATATTCCAGTCTTGGTCTTATCAGAGTGATTAGAATTTTCTTCACCATTTCTTCATCCAGGTATGTAAATGCCACTTTGATTGTTCTTATTAAATTATAAGTTTCTCCAAAAATCTTATTTATATGTTTCTCAGGTGACATATTATTCATAACAATGACTCCCAGGTCCTTCTCATTTTCAACCTTTTTTATTCCTTCTTCTCCCAATTTATATGATCCTGTTATTCTGTTTTTTTTGTTTTTGTTTTTTTTCAAATTCCATTATACTACACTTTTTAGTGTTGAACTCCATCTCCCACTTCCTACTCCATTCCCAGACTTTATTTAGATCACTCTGTAGTGACTCACAATCTTCTTCCGTGTTCACTTTTTTTTTAATAGTTTTGCATCATCTGCAAAGAAGCTCATATAACTCAATTCCGTCATCCATATCATTAATATATAGCAAACCTTATTGGGGCCAGAACTGTTCCTTGTGGAACACCACTTATTACTTCATCCCATTTTGAGTGTTTGTATCTTATCACTACTTGTTTTTCTTTCTTGCAAAAAGTTTTCCAGCCATTTAAGCAGTTTGCCCTGTATTCCTTCAGTTTCTAATTTCTTAAGCAACTTCTTATGTGGTACTTTGTC
The DNA here is from genome assembly GCF_046742065.1 of Oratosquilla oratoria. Classification (NCBI taxonomy): domain Eukaryota; kingdom Metazoa; phylum Arthropoda; class Malacostraca; order Stomatopoda; family Squillidae; genus Oratosquilla; species Oratosquilla oratoria. The sequence continues at coordinate 30,355,093 of NC_134816.1, read as the reverse complement.
AAAAGCTTTTTTAGGTCTAGAAATGCACAATCAGCCCATCCATAGAAACGTATTAAATTGGTGACGCATGATCGTCCTTGTCTGAATCCAAATTGCCTTGGATTTAGCACGTTTTTTTCTCTAAATATTTTACCCATCTACTTTTGAAAATTCTATCACAAATTTATGCTATTGGACTTGGTAGAGAGACTGGTCTATAGTGGGGAGGGTCTTCTTTATTTCCCCCTTTATATATAGGTACTATATTTGCTTTTTTCAAATCTTTTGGAACTATTCCTTCTTTCAAGGAACTGTTTATTAGGCTATGTATTTTGTCTGCCAGTTCATTCCTGCATTCTTTCAAAATCCAGTTTGCTATTTCATCTGGTCCATGCAATTTTCTGACATCAAGACTACTCAAATGGTTCATTATTCCATTCTTTGTTACTTCTATATCTTTCATAAGGGGACTTTCTCTTTCCATTCGATCTCTTCAGGTTGTATGTTCTCCCTTGTAAACACTGATTTAAAATGCTTGTTCATAATTTCCGCCATTTCTATTTCCTCTGTGTATTCAACTCCTCCTTGTCTTAATTTCTCCAAATCTTGTTTGTTTTTCAGTTTGTTGTTTACAAATCTGTAAAATTATTTTGGTTGATCTTTACATTTTTCTATGACATCTTTTTCATATTTTCTCTTTTCCTCTCTGCACGCTTGTACATATTCATTTCTATAACAAGTATATATTTTCCATTTTTCAGGTCTTTTGTCTTTCTTCAATTTGGTCCAAGCTTTATCTCTTTTGTCTTTTAACTCCCTACAACTTTTGTTGTACCAGCACTTTACATATTCTTTTTCTTGTTTTTGTCTTGGGACATACTTTTCCACTCCTTTTTTTATAATTTTTTGTCAAAATATTCCATTTCTCTTCCACTGTTGTTTCTTCTTTGTATATTCCTTCCCAGTTTTCTTTTTGAAAGAATTCTCTTATTTTATCAAAGTTTGTTTTTCATACATCATTCTTCCTTTTCTATATTGTTCATTTCTTTTCATGTATTTTTCCTCATTTAGTTCCAGTTCAATCAATATGTGGTAATTTTTACTTATTGGTGTTTTATATTCAATCTTGTCCACTACTCTAGGTTCAGATGTGAGTATTAGGTCTAGTCTCGATGGTTCTTCATTTCCATACCTAGTGTTCTCCTGTATCCACTGTGTCATTGTATGGTCAATAATCATCTCGAGTAGAACATTTCCCCATGAGCCGTCTCCACCCTTTACTGTCATCTCTTCCCAGCAGACTTCTTTGCAATTAAAGTCGCCTATCATAACTATTCTTCCTCCATCT
>NC_134816.1:30341266-30346266 GCF_046742065.1 Oratosquilla oratoria | reverse complement strand
AAAATATTTGAAAAATAGATCAATTTAAAAACAGTAGTAATGAATAAATAGATAAATTTATGTCATCATAACTAAAAAAATAAAGAAAAGAAAAATAACACAACAAAATAGTAACACAGGGGAAAAATATAAAATAAAATAAAAAGGTGGCATGAGATGTGGGATCGAGTTGTGCTCTGCAAAGACTAGGAACAAGAACTATGCAATGCTGCGCAACACGATAGCCTGTGTATATGCAAAGGATGCAAGCATCACGCACGGTTGCAAGGCAACACCCGACCGTGCCTTCCCAGATGTTCTGAGCGAAGTTGGGGGAGAGCAGGTCCGTCTGAGTGTCCGAGGTCGCGCCTGTCGCCACTCACGCCTCCTGGAGTCGCTCTCGAACTAAAGACACAACTTCGAAAAATACGAGTTTTATTTCTCAGGTGTTTTATACAACACACACACACACACACACACACACACACACACACACACACACACACACACACACACACACACACACACACACACACACACACACACACACATACATTTATATATATATATATATATGTATATATTTATCATCATATTATTATTATTGTTATTATTATTATTATTATTATTATTATTATTATTATTATTATTATTATTACTATTATCATTATTATTATTATTATTAGTATTGTTAATGTTGTTGTTATTATTATTATTATTATCATTATCAGTTATTATTATTATTGTTATTATAATTTTTATTAATACTGTCATTGTTATTACTAATATTAATATTATTATTAACATCGTCATTATTATTAGTAGTAGTAGTATATTGCTATTGTTAATCATTATTACTATTTTCTAAACTGGAAAAATTTTATTCGATGATTTCAACACTGGTCGCCAACTCCGGCAACGCGGGGATGTAGTGAGGTTTTCCTCATGTATAAATGCCCAGAACCAATTTTGTACACCATTCCTTTGAGAAAACATACCTCCGAAACTAGTCAGGAATAAACTCAGACTAAGACTCCCGTGTTTCCTACTTCCACTTACGTCAACCTGTCAGAATGTCTCAATATCAATATATATATATATATATATATATATATATATATATATATATATATATAAATAAACATATATATATATATATATATCTCCATCTGCACCTTTTACCTTTTCTTCTCTATTTGATTCGTCTCCCCTTCCTCTCTTAATTCTCTTCCAAAACATATTTTTATTACTTTCAAAATTTTCTGTCATACTCTTCCCCCATTTCACATCTCTCCTTTTTCCTCCTTTATCTTATGCTTTATTTCTCTTCAGATGGAGAGATGATAATGGAAGAGACGGCAGTATGAGAAAGATGGGCAGAGTATTTTAGGGAGTTGCTAAATGTGAAGGACGATAGGGAGGGAAGGGTAAGTGCAGTGGAAGGCACTAAGATAATGAGAGTGATGAATGAGAAAAATGGAGGAGAAATAAGAAAAGATGAGGTGAAAGTGGTTATTAACATGAGAGCAGGTAAGGCACCTGGGTTAGATGGATGTCTTCTGGATTGTCGAAAAAAGAGAGGTACAGTGATAGTGGACTGGCTGGTGAGGTTGTTTAATGTTTGTCTAAAAGAGGGTAGAGTGCCAGAGGACTGGAGGAGTGCCTGTATAGTTCCACTTTACAAGGAAAAGGGGACAAGTGTGAGTGTAGTAGTTTTAGAGGTATTAGTTTGTTAAGTGTAGTTGGGAAGGCTTATGGCAGGGTTTTGATTGAAAGGATTAGAAGAGGAACAGTGTGAGTTTAGGACAGGTAGGGCTTGTGTGGATCAGATTTCTGTGGTAAGGCAGAGATATGAGAAAGCTTTAGAAAGGCTTATGACAGGGTAGACAGGATGGCACTGTGGGAGGTATTCTAGATATATGGGATAGGAGGAAAGCTGTTAAGTGCAGGAAAAATAGGAGAATGATAGAGCGTGTGTCATGTCGCCATGGCTGTTTAATTTATGCATGGATATGGTGGTGCGAGAGGTAAATGCAAATGCCGGGGATTGGAGATGGTTAAAGAATATGGAGAAAATGGGAGATAAGCCAGTTATTGTTTGCTGACTACTCTGCGCTTGTAGCAGGATCAGAGGAGGGATTAATTAAGTTAGTAACGGAGTTTGAGAAGGTGTGCGTAAGAAGAAGGTTGAAAATAAATGTGTGTAAAAATAAGGTGAGAGGGTGGCAGCAAATTGGAAGTGAGTATTAAGGGAGAGAGACTGGAGGAAGTGGATAGCTTTAGATAATTGGGGACGAATGTGGCGGGAAAGGGAAAACTGGAGGTGGAGGTAGAATGTAGATTGAGAGAACCAAATAAATGCTTTGGGGGATTAAAAAGTGTAATGAGAAATAGACATTTGGGAATGGGTGCTAAGAGGAGATTGTATGAAGGGGTGATTGCGTCTACGGCACTGTATGTGACAGAAACATGGAACATAAGAGAGCAAGCGAGGAAGCTTTCAAATGTGTTTGAGATAAAATACATAAGAAGTATGGTAGGGGTTACTAGGCTGGATAGAGTGAGAAATGAGGAGGTGAAGAGGAAACTGGGGGTGGAAAGGGACTTGGGAGATAGGGTTGAAAAAGTATTGGAATGGTTTGGACACATGGAAAGAACGAGTGAAGAAAGATCAGTAAAAGAGGTGTGGAAGGCAGAGGTGGAAGGAGTGAACATGAGGGGCGACCAAAGATGAGATGGATGGATGGAGTAAAAGGGGCATTAGAAAAGAGGGGAATGTCTGTTAAGAAAGAAAGGGAGAAGACAGAAGATAGGGGTGAGTGGAGAATGGTTGTGTATGGATGATACTGTGATGCATGGAAAAGATTGGGTGGGGGAAGTGGGGGATGGAGGGTGAAGGAGTATGTGTGAATGATATTTTGACCTAGCCCGAAGGTATTTCTCCACGTCTTCTTTTTTTCTGCGCGAGGGGACGGAGGAGGGGGATGGGATTACCAGTTAAATGAAGCGGCCTTGCTGTGGATGTGCCGTGTCTTGCTGCATTGCTTCCACCCAGGGCAGTGGCCGAGATGCAGGGATGACCCGTCATCCACGAGGAGTCAAGAAAAGAGGGAGGGAGGGGTGGGGAATGGGAGTAGAGTATGTGGGGATGAAATGGGTGGGAGTGGATTTATGCTTTTGTCTTTGGCTACCTCCCTTGTAAGGAGGAAAAAGCTGTTGGTATAGGTATGTATACACCCATACCTATACCCACACCCACCCACACTCGCACCCATCCACCCACCCACCCACATTCGCACCCATCCACCCACCCACACCCATCCACCCACCCACACCCACCCACACCCATCCACCCACCCCATCCCCATATTATATTATATATATATATATATATATATATATATATATATATATATATGTGTGTGTGTGTGTGTGTGTACATGTACATATATTTCAAATGTGGTAGGGACTTATGTTCACTGAGTTATTTGGGCTTGTTTGGCTTTGTGATTATCATTGTATGTTACCCTGAAGTGAGGGGCATTATTATTTATTTGGATATTTATGTATTCACTTGGTTGTTTATTTGTTCATCTATCTAATTATACAAATTTATTTACCTATTTCCCATTTATTTTTTATTTATCCACTTATTTATTTTATATTTTATTTGTTGATCTATTTATTTGCTTGCTTATTTTTTTCATCTTATCTTATTTGATTTGATTTTATTCTATTTTGTTTTATATTACAATGTTTTATGCTATTTTATTCTTTTTATCTTATATTAGTTAATTTTATTTATTTTTTTATTTCATTTTATTTAATCAATTTCTTTTCATTTTATCATACATCCTATTTGTTATTATTATTTCTTTTAGTATAACTGGAGTGAAGTTTTTCTCAACGTGTGGGTCCACGTGTTGCTGTCTTCCACTTTGGCCACTGACGGTGATCAGTGGATCACAAGATCTTACGTACGCACATAAACGCGTCTGAATTTGTCACCCGCGATCTGCTTGATCAAAAATCACGATTGAGTTCTTTTATGGATGGGGGAGGGGGGGGTGTAGGGAGGGGGGAAGAGGGGAGAGGGAAAGTGGGAAGGGGGAGAGTGGGGGGAGGGGGCTTTCTACCTCTTTTTAGAATAAGAAAAAAAATGGGGATTATATTGAAGCTTTATCATCGTTTCCGGAGTGGTCGTCTGTGACAATTTTATTTTTGCTCTTTTTCTTCTTTTGGGTAAAAAAAAAAAAAAAAAAAAAAAAAAAACGCATAGCCAAGCCAAAGCCGACCGAGCCGCAAGAGGTCCCTAAATCACAGCCAATTTGTCCCCGTTGGCTGAAACGCAAACGAACCCCGAACTTTAGCCCCGGACTGTACTTCCTGACGCCGAGAGCCCGAGGAAGTAACCGCTGGAGACTTGTGACCGAGATTGCAAAAGATCCGATTCAGATAAAGAAGATTTAACGAAGAGGAAGATCTGAGCGGAGGAAGTCCCTTAATCCAACAAGATTAAGGGCTCTGGGAGTTAGTTAAAGACTTCTCTTCGGGCAGAAACCCTGAGTTAATCGGGGTTAAGTGAGAGTGAAGTTTAAGTGCTATACTTTGGTTATAAGTGAAGGCGGGGCAAATGGAGAAAGACAATAAGTGGAATTTAAAATAAGTTCAGGTCAGATATGCCTCGTGTGTGTGTGTGTGTGTGTGTGTGTGTGTGTGTGTGTGTGTGTGTGTGTGTGTGTGTGTGTATGTGTGTGCGGGCGTTTGTGTGTATGTGCGTGTGTGTGTGTGTGTGTGTGTGTGTGTGTGTGTGTGTATGTGTGTGTGTATGCGCGTGTGTGCGGGCGTGTGTGTATGTATGTGATTCACCATGGTCTTGGATCACGTGTTGGATTCGTGATCGCCAGCTATTTCCCTCCCATAAGAGAGCTCAGAGCTTATATATGACCGATCTATGGATAATACTGTGACCTTGCACGCACACACACACACCCAACTACCCGCCCACGAGAGTTGGAGTA
>NC_134816.1:30333766-30338766 GCF_046742065.1 Oratosquilla oratoria | reverse complement strand
TATATGTATATTGCGTATGTGCAAATGTGTTTATGAATGTGTATGTATGTTTATGTATATACTGCATATGTATGTATGTGTATATGTGTTGTGTGAGTTTGCTTTGAGTTGAGTGGATCTCCACCCAACGGTGTTGTCTTCAGGGCTAATGAGACCCTCCCAACAACAGCAACAGCGTCTCCAGGTCTCTCCCGAAGGGCGTCGATTCCATCAGTGAAAGTGTATTGGTACAGGCCGGTAAAACCCATAACCAATACGGACCAGCTTCCAGAGACCGTCCAAGAAGTTCCCGACGATTATCTGGCTTCCTTCGGCAGTTGCACGGCGCCTTGGACGATCGTGAAGTCTCCCGAGTCGGCACGGGAAGCGCATTCTCGAAGAAGACGGCCGAAGGTAAGGGCTAATGAGACCCATTTTCCAACGGCCTCACCGTTACCACACTCAAAGGGGTTCCTTCTTCCTTCGGCGGGTTTCTGAGGTCTGGGCCAATAAGACCCGATAAACCTCTGCCGTCTTTGATCCAAATGTGGGAAGAGAGTCCTTTTTTCAGTCTCAAGGATCTCTGGCCGAGGGATCCCTGAAGAACTTCGGCTTACGAAGAGGTCTCTGGAGGAGTCTGCGGACGAAGGCTTCTCTCACTCTGCGGCGACGTCATCCGGAAGCCTCGGAGGAGCGCGCGTCTTCAGAGCTAAGTCCACTTCGCCAACACAAATTGCTCGAATTTGACCTCGGATGACCGTAGGTGAGGTCTCAACCTAGGTCACGATCATTTTGACAATTTGGAGTAATATATATCTATAGGTATATATGTAGATAAATACACACACATATATAAATATACACTGAATATGTATGTACGTATTTATGTATGTAGAGCTGCACAGAAAACTATCGTTAGTAAATCACGCTAATCATTTTGACACAAAACAACGAAACTATTTGAGACAAGTTGAAGTCTCCATCGGAAATAAGATTATCATGTCATAGTGAATCCATATGAACTCCGGAACTATTATTCGATTCATATTCATTCAGAAGGAATTCGAACAATTCGAACCCCAGAAATACCAACCCTTCGGTATCATAAGGTTATGTTCATTCGCGAATGTTTCGACACCCCTACTAACGATACTTTTCTGTGTAGCTGTACATGTATGTATACTTGACACTATAATTTTTGTGGTCATTCGACCCCAATGTTGAAACTCTTATTTTATATATTTCCGTTTATTTATTTATTGATCTATTTATTTATTTACTAATCTATTTATCTATTTATATGTTATTTATCTATTTATTTGTGGCACGCATACTCCGATCATGCTTAGATGAAGTTTGTGTTTATTCATGTGGATAGATCTTTTTCTTTTTCATTATTATTATAATTTTCGCCACGTAGGAAGGGCATAATATTTTCCGTTACGTAATGGTATACAGGACAATGACGTAATCACTGTTAGAAGCACATCGTATTGGCTCTTTTGTTGAAAATGTGAGTTACAGAGAATGCATTGAACTGGACTATATTAAAGCCAATGGGCTATGCACTTATGCAGTGTATGGGCGGGGGCGTACTAGTAAATCTTACAACACACACACACACACACACACACACACACACACACACACACACACACACACACACACACAGAAGGCTCGACGGCGTAGCGGTACCTTTCTCAAGCGCTAGTACAACGTCCTGAGTTCGATTCCCTCCCAGGGAGGAAATTATTTCATCTTCGCTGTGCTGTGAGCCGGCACTCCAATTCACGTGGGGGATTTTTTTTTTTTTTTTTTTGTATTTTCACAGATTACCCATAGATCGGGCATATATGAGTTCTGAGCTCTAATCCGAGAAGGATTAGAATGTAAGAGCAAACTAGACACTGCGAGATACAAAAGGCGAGACACCACGAGCGTAGCTCCCATTCCCGCAAGATACAACTAGGTAAATACACACACCCTTGCATGCTACACCAGCAACATACATTTTGATATATAATAAAACCAAGTCGCTATTAGCATTGTCGAAGTCAGAGATGACCATTTAGGAAAACTCGAATCTGTCTTTTGACAACATTCGTCATAGTATTGTTTCTATTTTTTTCTATAATGATTTGACTGATGAGCCTGTGTTCCTTTACATTAACCTTTTCATCCTCATTAAATATGGATAAACGTTTCAATTCTTTTTTCTTATGGTAATGGTTAGATTGATAGGCTTGTGCTGTATTTTTTTAGGTTAAGGTTTCCATCTTCGTGAAATACAGATAAAGGTTTGTCATATTTATTCATCAGTTATATGTGCAGTCGTGATAATTTTTTTTTTTTTTTTTTTTTTTTTTTTCAAGATGAGTAATTTCTCAGGTCCACCCGTTTAACCCTTATCTACGCTCGTCCGTCTGCCAATATGTCAGTGATTGTATTTATAGGAGTGAGTAAGGCTCTCTTTTTTATATTCTGTAAGACTTTGCTTTGGGTACACTTTGAGACATTTCGTGTGTAAATAAGGAAATAATGTTTAATATGATATACATACATCATTCATGGTATCAATATTAATTTATTTGTTTTCGAATTTTCTTTGCTTCCCTTTCACTTGTCCCCTTCCAATTCTTCATCTTCACTCATTCATTCTCCATTCATTCATTCATTCACCTTCATTCATTCATCTTCATTCATTCTTAACAGTGGACCGCAAGGTAGACGCGAAGAGCCTTGAACCGAGGGTCTGTGAGTGGCGACCATCCTTTAAAATTGATCCTTTTCTCGAATTTTTCAAATTTCCACGTCTGATGTCCGTACTGTTGTCCTGAGAGGTGTCCAAGTGGAATCCACAGGAGCCTTGGCTGAACTCGGCCTGTGGGTGAGATGGCTCCCCAATCGGAGTAGGTGACCAAAAATGACCCCTTAACGAAGAAATTCCAAAGGGACCCAGGAGTTTTGCCCTAAATCGGCAAGTCACCGATTTGGCCCACACTTACCACAGAGGGAGAGAGTCGGGTATGGTGAGCCGCGAGGTAGACGCAAGTAACCTGGGCCCAAGAGCCTGTTCATGGCGACCTAAATTTGAACCTTTTTTTCGGATTTTTCACATTTTCGCCTCTGGCGCCTGTAGTGTTGGCCTGAGCGGTGTCCAAGTGGAATCCACAGGAGCCTTGGCCGCATTCGAACTGTGGGTGAGATGGTGGCTCAATCGGAGTAGGCGACCAAAATTACCCAAAAACGGTATTTTTTCGTTTTGAGGGTAATTTTGGTCACCTGCTCCGATTGGTCCATCATCTCACCCACAGGTCGAAGGCTGCTAAGGCTCTTGTGGATTCCACCTAAACACTGCTGAGGCTTACAATACGGGAGCCAGAGGCGGAAATGTGAAAAATCCAGGAAAAGGCTCAATTTGGATGGTCGCCACACAGAGGTCCTTAGACCCAGGCTCCTTGCGTTTACCTCGCGGTGCATTGTGCCCGACTCTCTCCCTCTGAGGTAAGTTTGGGCCAAATGTATGATCTGCCTATATTGGTCAAAATCCCTGGAATATTTTTCGTTTAGGGGTCATTATAGTCACCTGCTCCGATTTGGCCACAATTTCACACACAGGTTGAGGACCGCCAGGGCTCCTATGGATTCCACTTGAACACCGCTCAGGCCAACAGTAAGGTCACCAGAGGCAAAAAAGTGAGAAATCGGAGAAAAGGGTCAAATTTGAATGGTCGTCCTTGTTTCTACCTCAAGGTGCAATGTGCGTCTCTCTCCCTCTGGTTTAAGCTTGGGTCAAATCGGTGACATGCCGATTTTAGCCAAAATCCCCTGGATATCCCCTTTGGGATATTTTTTCGTTTAGGGATCATTTTGGCCACCTGTTCCGATTGGGCCACTATCTCACCCACAGGTCGAATGCGGCCAGGGCTCCTGTGGATTCCACTTGGACACCGCTAAGGCCAACAGTACGGGTGCTAAAGGCTGAAATGTGAAAAATCGGAGAAAAGTGCTCAACTTTGGATGGTAACTACGCACAGGGCCCTGGGCCCAGGCTCCTCGCGTCTACGAAATCGGCAGGTCACCGATTATATCCAAACTTATCCCAAAGAGAGAGAGAGAGAGAGAGAGAGAGAGAGAGAGAGAGAGAGAGAGAGAGAGAGAGAGAGAGAGTCGGAGACAGTGCACTCCGAGGTAGGCGCGAAGAGCCTGGGCCCAAGGACCTGTGCATGGCGAACATCCAGATTTGAGCCTTTTTTCGGATTTTTCACATTTCCGCCTCTGGCGCCCTTATTGCTTGCCTGAAAGGTGCCCAAGTGGAATCCACAGGAGCCCTGGCGGCCATCGACCTGTGGTTGAGATGGTAGACCAATCGGAACAGGTGGACAAAATGACCCCAAAACGAAAAAATATATTTTTTACCTCACCCACCTTCTTCGTATGTGAGAACGTTCATTGTCGGATATTTGTCATTTCTGAAGTTTCTATGAGCATTGATCAACGTTTCTGATTGTGTGTGTGTGTGTGTGTGTGTGTGTGTGTGTGTGTGAATGTGTGTGTGTGTGTGTGTGTGTATTATGTATGTATGTATGTATGTATGTGTGTTTGTTCATATGTGTATGTATGTGTGTGCATGTGTATGTGTATTCACCTTGGTCTTTGGATCATGTGCTGGGCTCGTGATCGACAACTATTTCCCTCCCGGAAGAGAGCTCTGAGCTAGTATGACCGATCTATGGGTAATGCTGTGACCTTACACGCACACACACACCCATCTCCCCGCCCACGATAGTTGGAGTAACGACTCGAAGCTTAGCGATACTGAAATGATTTGAGCCCTGGGCAGGATTCGAACCCGGACCGCCGTAGTGACAGTCGGAGACTCTACCAACCAACCGCGCCACCGAGTAGTATGTGTGAGTGTGTGTGCGCGCGCACGTGTGTATAACACAAACCAGCGTCTACGTTTTCTTATTGCTTACTTTACACTCATCTCTGCAACATTTCTTTCGTTTTACCTCTCA
>NC_134816.1:30293766-30326266 GCF_046742065.1 Oratosquilla oratoria | reverse complement strand
ACGAGGAGGAGAAAAATTAAGGTAAGGAAAAGGAAGAGGAGGGGAGAAGGAGGAGGAGGAGAAAAAACAAGGTTAGGAAAAGGAAGAGAAGGGGAGAAGAAGAAGGAGGAGGAGGAGGAGGAGAGGGATGAGAAAGAGGTGGAGGAGGAGGAGGAGAAAAAGCAAGGTAAGGAAAAGGAAGAGAAAGAGAAGGAGGAGGAGGAGTAGGAGGAGAAAGAAGAGGAGGAGGAGAAAGAGAAGAAAAAGTAAGGTAAGGAAAAGGAAGACGAGGGGAGGAGGAGGAGAAAGAGACGGGTGAGGAGGAGGGAAGGGGAGAGGTGATGTATGAGAAAGTGTAGAAGGTGGAGGAGATGGAAGAGTTTGAGAAGCATAAGGAAGAAGAGGAAGAGGTGGTAGGAGGAGAAAGAGGAGGAGGAGGAAGAAGAGGACGTGGAGGGGAGGTGGAGCGGGGCGTTGAGAAGGAAGAGGAAGACATGGAAGAGATGGAAGAGGAGGAGCAGGCGTAGGAGGCAATGGAGGAAAAGGAAGAAGAGACGTAAGACATTAAGAGGAAGAGGAAAGAGTGAGGAGGAACCTGGAAAATTGATTAATAAATTCTCTCACGTTTCGGCGCCTGGAAATTCACAAACAATCACAAATTCTTTTTCCATAAAGTTTTGGGTATATGAAAAAAGTGGAGAGTGACTAGTGATTAGTAAGAGTGGAGAATGACAAGAAAAAAGAAAGAAAAATGGAAAGAAAAATGGTTGGAGTGAATTTTAGAAGATCAAAACAGGGGTGAATGGACAGGGTAAACGGGGCACAGAATGCGAGAGGAATGTCTGTCGAGCAAGGTAGAGAGTGTTCTAAATATAGGAGTAAATGAAAAATTGCTTTAAATGTGTGAAGAACTGGCGTAGCCGAAATTAGTCTTTTATCGTCTGCTCCGTGATTTTATTAAGTATATGTGGAGAGGTTTACCATACAATTGAATCTGTGGGGGTAGACCAACTCCTGCCACATTTTCTTTAAACCAAGCCGCGTGGCATGGATGAGGGATGACCCTTCATTCATGAGATGCTAAAGTGGGAGAGGGAGATAATTTGATGTTGGATACATGTAGGATGAATGTGGTACGAATGTGGGGTGAGGTTTTTGTATGCTTTGAATGGGCCACGCCTTATAAGGGGGTGTGAATGTATTGTGACTCGTTTGCTTTTTAGTTAGAAGTCACGTGACGGAAAAGGTCAGGGGTGGGCAACCTTTTTAAGTCCGGGTGCCAATATCAATCAAATCTTTGATACAAAATTGATCAAATTTACTAATAATTTTTTCTAAGGCTGAGCTCTGTAAAACGGTCGTTATTGTATCAGAATTTGCACGCGTGCCAAAGGTTCCCCACCTTTGGTATAGGATCTACATCTCAACCAACCTTTTCAAATACAATGACGTCTTTATAAGATCTTATAATAGATGGCGTCAGACGATTCAAACCAACCGAAACATGATCTCCATGTCGACAGACATTAGGCTGGCTCAGGTATTCGTCAGATCATTTCATTCACCACCCTGGTCGTAATGAGGGCAGTTTGTTTGTGTCATGTGGTCGCTGCATATTCTTACGTAACTGCAATAAGGAAACTGATGACGATTATTACGATAAAAGAGAACTAATCAATCCAATTGTTTTTATTATTTTATTATTATTATTATTATTATTATTATTATTATTATTATTATTATTATTATTATTATTATCAATCATTATTATCAATTATTACTGTTATCATTACCATTACTATTACCATTATTATCGTTACTATTACCATTACTATTATCATTACTATTACCATTACTATTATCACTATTATCATTATCATTACTATTACCATTATCATTAGTATTACCATTACTATTATCATTACCATTACTATAATCATCATTATTATCATTATCATTACTATTATCATTAGTATTACCATTACTATTACCATTACTATTATCATCCATTACTATTATCATTACTGTTGCCATTACTATTATTATTACTATTACCATTACTTTTATTACTATTACCATTACTAATACCATTATTATCATTACTATTACCATTACTATTACCAATACTTTTATCATTACTATTATCATTATTACCATTATCATTACTATTACGATTACTATTACCATTATTACCATTACTATCATCATTGCTATTATAATTACTATCATCATTGCTATTATAGTTACTATTGCCATTACTATTATCATTATTACTACTACGAGTAATAGTATAATCATTACTATTATCATTACTATTACCATTACTATTATTACTATTGTCATTACCATTACCATTACTATTATTACCATTACTATTATTACCATTACCATTTTTATTACCATTACCATTACTGTTACCATTACCATTACTATTACCATTACTATTATCATTACTATTACCATTACTATTATTACTATTACCATTACTATTATCATTACTATTACCATTACTATTATCATTACTATTACCATTACTATTACCATTACTATTATCATTACTATTACCATTACTATTACCATTACTATTATCATTACTATTACCATTACTATTATCATTACTATTATCATTACTATTATCATTACTATTACCATTACTATTATCATTACTATTACCATTACTATTATCATTACTATTACCATTACTATTATCATTACTATTATCATTACTATTACCATTACTATTATCATTACTATTACCATTACTATTATCATTACTATTACCATTACTATTACCATTACTATTATCATTACTATTACTATTACCATTACTATTATCATTACTATTACCATTACTATTACCATTACCATTACTATTACCATTACTATTACCATTACTATTACCATTACTATTATCATTACTATTACCAGTACTATTATCACCACTATTATCATTATTATTATCATAACTATTACCATTACTATTATCACCATTACCAATTACTATTATCACCACTATTACCATTACTATTACCATTATTATTATCATTACTATTATCATTATAATTACCATTACTATTATCATTACTATTACCATTACTATTATCATTACCATTACTATTATCATTACTATTACCATTATTATCATTACTATTACCATTACTATTATTATTACTATTATCATTACTATTACCATTACTATTATCATTACTATTACCATTACTATTATCATTACTATTACCATTACTATTATCATTACTATTACCATTACTATTGTCATTACTATTACCATTACTATTATCATTACTATTACTATTATCATTACTATTACCATTACTATTATCATTACTATTATCACTACTATTACCATTACTATTATCATTACTATCATCATTACTATTATCATTACTATTATCATTATCATTATTATTATCATTACTATTATTTACCATTACTATTACCATTATTATTATCGTTACTATTACCATTACTATTATCATCACCATTACCAATTACTATCACTATTACTATTATCATTACTATTACCATTATTATTATCGTTACTATTACCATTACTATTATCATTACTATTATCATTACTATTATCACCACTATTACCATTATCATTACTATTACCATTACTATTATCATCACCATTACTATTACTATTACCATTACTATTATCATCACTATTACCATTATCATTACTATTACCATTACTATTACCATTATTATTATCATTACTATTACCATTACTACCATTACTATCATCATTATTATTATTATTACCACCATTAGCATTACTATTACCATTACTATTATCATTATTACCATTACTATTATCATTACTATTACCATTTCAATTACCATTACTATTATCATTACTATTACCATTACTATTATCATTACTTACTATTATCATTACTATTACCATTTCTATTACCATTACTATTACCATTATCATTACTATTATCATTACTATTACCATTATCATTACTACTACCATTACTATTACCATTATCATTACTACTACCATTACTATTACCATTATTATTATCATTACTATTATCATCACCATTACCATTATCCCCACTATTACCATTACTATTACCATTATTATTATCGTTACTATTACCATTACTATTATCATTACTATTACCATTACCACCACTATTACCATTATCATTACTATTACCATTACTATTATCATTACTATTATAATTAATTTTACTATTACCATTACTATTATCATTACTATTACCATTACTATTATCATTACTATTACCATTACTATTATCATTACTATTACCATTACTATTACCATTACTATTATCATTACTATTACCATTACTATTATCATTACTATTACCATTACTATTATCATTACTATTATCATTACTATTATCATTATTATTACCATTACTATTATCATTATTACTATTACTATTACCATTACTTTTACCATTACTATTATCATTACTATTACAATTACCATTACTAGTATAATTACTATTATCATTACTATTACTATTATCATCATTACTATTATCATCATTACTATTACCATTACTATTACCATTATTATTACTATTACCATTACTATTATCATCACCATTACCATTACTATTACCATTACTATTATCACCACTATTACCATTATTACCATTAATATTATCATCACCATTACTATTATCACCACTATTACCATTATTATTATCATTACTATTACCATTACTATTATCATTATCATTGCTATTATCATTACTATTACCATTACCTTTACTATTATCATTACTTTTACCATTACTATTACTCCTATTATTACTATTACCATTACTGTTACTATTATTATTACTAATATCATTATCATTGCTATTATCATTACTATTACCATTACTATTACTATTACCATTACTATTATTATTACTATTACCATTTCTATTACCATTACTATTATCATTATTACCATTACTATTATCATTACTATTACCATTTCTATAACCATTACTATTACCATTACATTACTATTATCATTACTATTACCATTACTATCATCATTCCTATTACCACTACTTTTACCATTACTATTATCATTACTATTATAATTAATTTTACTATTACCATTACTATTATCATTACTATTACCATTACTATTACCATTACTATTATTACTAATACCATTACTATTGTCATTACTGGTACCATTACTATTGTCATTACTATTACCATTACTATTATTACTAATACCATTACTATTGTCATTACTGTTACCATTACTATTATCATTACTATTACCATTACTATTATCATTATTACCATTACTATTATCATTACTATTACCATTACTATTATCATTACTATTACCATTACTATTATCATTACTATTACCATTACTATTATCATTACTATTACCATTACTATTATCATTACTATTACCATTACTATTATCATTACTATTACCATTACTATTATCATTACTATTACCATTACTATTACCATTACTATTACCATTACTATTATCATTATTACCATTACTATTATTACCATTACTATTATCATTACTATTACCATTACTATTATCATTACTATTACCATTACTATTATCATTACTATTACCATTACTTTTACTATTACCATTACTATTATCATTACTATTACCATTACTATTATCATTACTATTACCATTCTTTTGCCATTACTATTATCATTACTATTACCATTACTATTATCACTACTATTACCATTACTATTATCAGTACTTCTAGCATTTCTATTACCATTACTATTATCATTACTATTACCATTACTATTATCATATTTATTATCATTTCTATTACCATTACTATTACCATTACAATTACCATTACTATTACCATTACCATTACTATTATCATTACTATTACCATTACTATTATCATTACTATTACCATTACTATTATCATTACTATTACCATTACCATTACTATTATCATTACTATTATCATTACTATTACCATTACTATTATCATTACTATTATCATTACTATTACCATTACTATTATCATTACTATTACCATTACTATTATCATTACTATTACCATTACTATTATCATTACTATTACCATTACTATTATCATTACTATTACCATTACTATTATCATTATTATTACTATTATCATTACTATTACCATTACTATTATCATTACTATTACCATTACTATTACCATTACTATTATCATTACTATTACCATTACTATTATCATTACTATTACCATTACTATTACCATTACTATTACCATTACTATTATCATTACTATTACCATTATTACCATTACTATTATCATTACTATTACCATTACTATTATCATTACTATTACCATTACTATTACCATTACTATTACCATTACTATTATAATTAGTATTACCATTACTATTATCATTACTATTACCATTATTATTATTACTATTACAATTTCTATTATCATTACCATTACTATTATCATTACTATTATCATTACCATTACTATTATCATTATCATTACTATTATCATTACCATTATCATTACTATTATCATTATCATTACTATTACCATTACTATTACCATTACTATTACCATTACTATTATCATTACTATTACTGTTACTATTATCATTAGTATTACCATTACTACTATCATTATTATTACCATTACTATTATCATTACTAATACCATTACTATTATCATTACTATTACTATTATTACCATTACTATTATCATTACTATTATTATTACTATTATCATTACTATTACTATTATTACCATTACTATTATCATTACTATTACCATTACCATTACTATTACCATTACTATTACCATTACTATTACCATTACTATTATCATTACTATTATCATTACTATTACCATTACTATTACCATTACTATTACCATTACTATTATCATTACTATTACCATTACTATTACCATGACTATTATAATTACTATTACCATTACTATTATCATTACTATTATCATTATCATTACTATTACCATTACTATTATCATTACTATTATCATTACTATTACCATTACTATTACCATTACTATTATCATTACTATTACCATTACTATTATCATTACTATTATCATTACTATTACCATTACTATTATCATTACTATTACCATTACTATTATCATTACTATTACCATTATTACCATTACTATTATCATTACTATTACCATTACTATTATCATTACTATTACCATTACTATTATCATTACTATTACCATTACTATTATCATTACTATTACCATTACTATTATCATTACTATTACCATTACTATTATCATTACTATTACCATTATCATTACTATTACCATTACTATTACCATTACTATTACCATTACATTACTATTATCATTACTATTACCATTACTATCATCATTCCTATTACCACTACTTTTACCATTACTATTATCATTACTATTATCATTACTATTACCATTACTATTATCATTACTATTACCATTACTATTATCATTACTATTACCATTACTATTATCATTACTATTACCATTACTATTATCATTACTATTACCATTACTATTATCATTACTATTACCATTATCATTACTATTACCATTACTATTATCATTACTATTACCATTACTATTACCATTATTATCATTACTATTACCATGACTATTATCATTACTATTACCATGACTATTATCATTACTATTACCATGACTATTATCATTACTATTACCATTACTATTATCATTACTATTACCATTACTATTATCACTATTACCATTGCTATTATCATTACTATTACCATTACTATTATCATTATCATTACTATTATCATTACTATTACCATTATCAATACTATTACCGATTACTATTATCATTACCATTACGATTACAATTATCATTACTATTACCATTACTATTACCATTACTATTATTACTATTACCATTACTATTATCATTACTATTACCATTACTATTACCATTAGTATTATCATTACTATTACCATTACTATTATCATTACTATTACCATTACTATTATCATTACTATTACCATTACTATTATCATTACTATTATCATTACTATTACCATTACTATTATCATTACTATTACCATTACTATTATCATTACTATTATTACTATTATCATTATCATTACTATTACCATTACTATTATCATTACTATTATCATTACTATTACCATTACTATCATTACTATTATCATTACTATTACCATTACTATTATCATTACTATTACCATTACTATTATCATTACTATTACCATTACTATTATCATTACTATTACCATTACTATTATCATTACTATTACCATTACTATTATCATTACTATTACCATTACTATTATCATTACTATTACCATTACTATTATCACCACTATTACCATTACTATTACCATTATTATTATCATTACTATTACCATTACTATTATCATTACTATTACTATTACCATTACTATTATCACCACTATTACCATTACTATTACCATTATTATTATCATTACTATTACCATTACTATTATCATCACCATTACTATTACCATTACTATTATCACCACTATACTATTACTATTACTATTACCATTACTATTATAATTACTATTACCATTATTATTATTATTATCACCACTATTACCATTACTATTACCATTATTATCATTACTATTACCATTACTATTATCATCACAATTACCATTAATATTATCATTACTATTACCATTACTATTACCATTACTATTATCATTACTATTACCACTATTATTACCATTACTATTACCATTACTATTACCATTACTATTACCATTACTATTACCATTACTATTATCACTATTATTACCATTACTATTATCATTACTATTATCACTACTATTACCACTACTATTACCATTACTATTATCATTACTATTACCATTACCATTACTATTACCATTACTGTTATCGTTACTATTACCATTACTATTATCATTACTATTACCATTACTATTATCATTACTATTACCATTACTATTATCACTATTATCATTACTATTACCATTACTATTATCATTATCATTACTATTACCATTATTACCATTATTATCATTACTATTACCATTAATATTGTCATTACTATTACCATTACTATTATCATTATATTACCATTACTATATTCATTACTATTACCATCAATATTATCATTACTATTACCATCACTATTATCATTACTATTATCATTACTATTATCACCACTATTACCATTACTATTACCATTATTATTATCATTACCATCACCATTACTTTCAATACTATTACCATTACTATTATAATTACCATCAATACTATTATCAACTATTATCATTACTATCATTACGATTACCATTACGATTACCATTACTATTATCATTACTATTATCATTACTATTATCATTACTATTATCATTACTATTATAATTACTATTATCACAACTATTACCATTACTATTACCATTATTATCATTACTATTATCATCACCATTACTATTACCATTACTATTATCACCACTATTACCATTATTACCATTAATATAATTACTATTACCATTACTATTACCATCACCATTACCAATTACTATTACTATTACTATTATCACCACTATTACCATTATTATCATTACTATTACCATTACTATTATCACCATTACTATTATCATCACCATTACTATTATCATCACCATTACTATTACCATTACTATTATCATTACTATTACCATTACTATTATCATTACTATTACCATTATTACCATTACTATTACCATTACTATTATCATTACTATTACCATTACTATTATCATTACTATTATCATTACTATTATCATTACTATTACCTTTACTATTATCATTACTATTACCATTACTATTATCATTACCATTACTATTACCATTACTATTACCATTACTATCATCATTACCATTACTATTACCATTACTATTATCATTACTATTACCATTACTATTATCATTACTATTACCATTACTATTATCATTACTATTACCATGACTATTATCATTACTATTACTTACTATTAACATTATCATCATTACTATTATCATTATCATTATCATTACTTTTACCATTACTATTATCAATACTAATATCATCACTATTACCATTACTAATACCATAACAATTATCATTACTATTACCATTACTATTATCATTACTATTACCATTACTATTACTATTATCATTACTATTACCATTACTATTATCATTACTATTACCATAACTACTATCATTACTATTACCATTATTATCATTACTATTACCATTACTATTATCATTACTATTACCATTTATATTATCATGACTATTACCATTACTATTATCATTACTATTATCTTTTTATTATCATTACTATTACCATTACTATTACCATTACTATTATCATTACTATTACCATTACTATTATCATTACTATTATCATTACTATTACCATTACTATTATCATTATTACCATTACTATTATCATTACTATTATCATTATTATTACCATTACTATTATCATTACTATTATCATTACTATTACCATTACTATTATCATCACCATTAACATTACTATTACCATTACTATTATCACCACTATTACCATTATTATCATTACTATTACCATTACTATTATCATCACCATTACCATTACTATTACCATTACTATTATCCCCACTATTACCATTACTATTACCATTATTATTATCATTACTATTACCATTATCATTACTACTACCATTACTATTACCATTATCATTACTACTACCATTACTATTACCATTATTATTATCATTACTATTATTATTACCACCATTAGCATTACTATTATCATTACTATTACCATTATTACCATTACCATTATCATTACTATTACTGCTATTACTATTACCATTACTATTATAAGTTTTATTACCATTACTATTATTATTACTATTATTATTATTACTATTACCATTACTATTATCATTATTACCATTAATATTATCATTACCATTACTATTTCTACTGCCATTACTATTACCATTACTATTACCATTACCATTACTATTACTATTACCATTACTATTATCATTACTATTACCATTTCTATTACCATTACTATTAACATCATTACTATTATCATTACTATCACCACTATTACCATTATTACCATTACTATTATCACCACTATTACCATTACCATTACTATTACCATTACTATTATCATTACTATTACCATTACTATTATCATTACCATTACTATTATCATCACCATTACCATTACTATTACCATTACTATTATCACCACTATTACTATTAATATAATTACTATTACCATTACTATTATCATCATTACCAATTACTATTACCATTACTATTATCACCACTATTACCATTATCATTACTATTACCATTACTATTATCATTACCATTACCATTACTATTACCATTACTATTATCATTACTATTACCATTATTATTATCATTACTATTACCATTACTATTATCATTACCATTACTATTACTATTATCATTACCATTACTATTACCATTACTATTATCATTACTATTACCATTACTATTATCATTACCATTACTATTATCATTACCATTACTATTATCATTACTATTACCATTATTATTATCATTACTATTACCATTACTATTATCATTATTATTACTATTATCATTACTATTACCATTACTATTATCATCATTACCATTACCATTATTATCACCACTATTACCATTATTACCATTAATATTATCATCACTATTACCATTACTATTATCATTACCATTACTATTATCACCACTATTACCATTACTATTACCATTATTATTATCATTACTATTATCATTACCATTACTATTACCATTATTATTATCATTACTATTACCATTACTATTATTACTATTACCATTACTTTTACTATTACCATTACTATTATCATTACTATTACCATTACAATTATCATTACTATTACCATTCTTTTGCCATTACTATTATCATTACTATTACCATTACTTTTACTATTACCATTACTATTATCATTACTGTTACTATTAATCATTACCATTACTATTACCATATTACCATTATTACCATTACTATTACATTACTTATATTATCATTACTATTACCATGACTAATATCATTACCATTACTATTACCATTATTATTATCATTACTATTACCATTACTATTATCATTACCATTACTATTACCATTATTATTATCATTACTATTACCATTACTATTATCATTACCATTACTATTACCATTACTATTATCACCACTATTACCATTACTATTACCATTACCATTACTATTACCATTATTATTATCATTACTATTACCATTACTATTATCATTACCATTACTATTATCACCACTATTACCATTATTATTATCATTACTATTACCATTACTATTATCATTACCATTACTATTATCACCACTATTACCATTACTATTACCATTACCATTACTATTACCATTATTATCATTACTATTACCATTACTATTATCATTACCATTACTATTACCATTACTATTATCATTACCATTACTATTACTATTATCATTACCATTACTATTACCATTACTATTATCACCACTATTACCATTACTATTACCATTACCATTACTATTACCATTATTATTATCATTACTATTACCATTACTATTATCATTACCATTACTATTACCATTATTATCATTACTATTACCATTACTATTATCATTACCATTACTATTACCATTATTATCATTACTATTACCATTACTATTATCATTACTATTACCATTATTATTATTACTATTACCATTACTATTATCATTACCATTACTATTACCATTACTATTACCATTATTATCATTACTATTACCATTACTATTATCATTACCATTACTATTACCATTATTATTATCATTACTATTATCATTACCATTACTATTACCATTACTATTATCATTACCATTACTATTATCACCATTATTATTACCATTACTATTATCATTACCATTACTATTACCATTACTATTATCACCACTATTACCATTACTATTACCATTATTATTATCATTACTATTACCATTACTATTATCATCACCATTAACATTACAATTACCATTACTATTATCACCACTAACCAATTATTATCATTACTATTACCATTACTATTATCATCACCATTACCATTACTATTACCATTACTATTACCATTACTATTATCACCACTATTACCATTACTATTACCATTACCATTACTATTACCATTATTATTATCATTACTATTACCATTACTATTATCATTACCATTACTATTACCATTACTATTATCACCACTATTACCATTACCATTACTATTATCATCACCATTACTATTACCATTACTATTATCACCACTATTACCATTACTATTACCATTATTATTATCATTACTATTACCATTACTATTATCATTACCATTACTATTACCATTATTATTATCATTACTATTACCATTACTATTATCATTACCATTACTATTACCATTATTATTATCATTACTATTACCATTACTATTACCATTACTATTACCATTATTATTACTATTACCATTACTATTATTATTATTACTATTACCATTACCATTATTATTATTACCATTACTATTATCATTACTATTACCATTATTATTATTACTATTACCATTACTATTATCATTACCATTACTATTACCATTACTATTATCATTACCATTACTATTACCATTATCATTACTATTACCATTACTATTATCATTACCATTACTATTACCATTACTATTATCACCACTATTACCATTATTATTATCATTACTATTACCATTACTATTATCATCACCATTAACATTACTATTACCATTACTATTATCACCACTATTACCATTATTATTATCATTACTATTATCATCATTACCACCACTATTACCATTATCATTACTACATTACTATTACCATTACTATTATCATCACTATTACCATTATTATTATCATTACTATTACCATCACTATTATCATCACCATTACCACCACTATTACCATTACTACTACCATTACCATCATCAATCATTACTATTATCATTACTATTATCAATCATCACTATTTTCATCATTATCATATTATTGTTATTATTATCAATCATTATTATTCTTATTACTATTATTATTATCAATCATTCATCATCATTATCGCTATTATTATTACCGTTATTATTATCGTTATTATTGTCGTTATTATCGTATTATTATTGTCAACATCATTATTTCTACTATCATTATCATCATTACATATATATGATATATATGATATATATATATGATATATATGATATATATATATGTATATATATATACTCATTCTTAATGAAACAGCCGAGTATAAAGTACTAAAAACGTGTTCTTACTTCTTTTAAGACCAGTCTCACTTAAGACAATATATTCGACTAAGAATAACTATATCTATACACAACTGATTTTTTATGATTTACATTTCTCTGACCATGAAAAGGTAAAATGCCTGCAATATTTAGTGCAAAAGAAAAAATACATATTTTGTCTTCATGAGTATCATGGGAACAAAGAAAAATTATCGTTTCATAAAAATTCAAAGTGGCTTAGATGACAATTGGGGATAAAAGTAAGAAGGCCCAAAGACTGGACAGCGAGAGGGATAAATATTCATTTAAAGATTTGCATTAGGTTTGACCAGAATGGCCCTTATAGAGTCCAATAATTCCGACTTCGAGTACAGGTCATAATTTGATTAATTATTCTATTTTACTTTGCCTCAGGTGCATGATATAAAGAGGGAGGGAGGGAGAGAGAGAGAGAGAGAGAGAGAGAGAGAGAGAATGAGAGAATAATTTGTTCTTTTCTATCCAGCTCCCCTGTCCTTAGTAGGGGAGGTACAATAGATATTGAATATTATATGTTTGTATACATATATGTATATATATATATATAATTAAATCTAATCTCCAGTCATAAAAGTATACTGCGTAACCCTGGTCCGTAGGGATGTCACTAAAGTCCCTAGATTACTACCTGCCCACAACGAGCGTGGCCAATACCCTATACGGTGGGAATAAAACAGAAAAAAGAAAACATCCACGAAGCGGGCCGGGATCCAAGCAACGCAGCGATGAGTGAGGAACCCATATGGTAAGGTGAGCGTCTCGCCTTTGAGACTTACCAGGAGACTCTGCCCAGATCGTGTCTTGGTGATAAGGAGAAGGCATCCTGGGGATTCGGCCACAAAGACACAAAAAGTTGAAGGAAAACAGATTTTTTTTCTCTCCTCGCCAAAGACGGAGGTAAAGGGACAACCGAATGTGTCGGTGAAGATTGTGTGAATATAGGAAAAGAGGTTATGAATATTGTGTAGGAGTGTTCTGTATATTGATAAGATACGAACACAATTATACACATGTATACACATGCACAAAACATATACGTATATACCTGTATATATATATATATATATACATATATATATACATATATATATATATACATATATATATACATATATATATATATACATATATATACATATATGTATACATATATATATGTATATATATGTATACATATATATATGTATATATATGTATACAAATATATACATATAATATATATATATGTATATATATATATATATATATGTGTGTGTGTGTGTGTGTGTGTGTGTGTGTGTGTGTGTGTGTGTGTGTGTAATAAAACTACTTGGAAAATAAAATGAAAGGTGACCGAACGTTTTCGACTATTTAAGACATTTTCAAAGATACAGAGTAAGGAAACAGTGACAATACATATACAAAAGAAGCACACTAGGGGGAATTAGGACAGGTCCATTGTGACCTCACTCTCTCAGCACTGCCGGACATTTGAGCCTGCTACTGTCAACAATTTTGTATTTTATAAAGTTATCTAATCTATACATTCCCATACTCGTATTCATGTTGTTGTTGTTGTTGTTGTCGTTCCCTAGACTGTCTGTCCGAGCAGTCCCGTCTCCCCAAGGAAGGCCACAGCCGAAACTGGGTTTTCCCACAAATCCTTTATAGAGTGTATGTTGTGTTGTTTGCGTGCATGATTGTGTATAATGCAGTCTTCCATTATGTGTTGTATGGTATGGGGTGAAGTGTTACATCCTGGGCAGCTGTTCACAACACGGTCGTCCAGCCTCTTCTGGTAGCTTAGAAGTGCTGGGTGGTGACCGCATCGCAGTCTGGCCAAGTGGACTCTGTCCTTACGTGGGAGAGAGGATTCAGAAGGGTGGATATCAGGGGGTCTGGCATGTAGCAGTGTGTTGTCTTTCAGTGTGTTAATGGAGCGGTGAGTGATATGATTATGAATATGTTTCCGGAGGCTGGTATTTGGTGGTTGTGGAGGAAGAGAAGAGAGTATCTGTGTGTAATAAAGGTCTATGGGTGTAGTTTTAATGTTTCTTGGTGTGTGTGGGTGTTCTGCTATGTAGTGTAGCGGGTGTGATGTGTTTGTGGTGGCTGCAGCAAGTGTTTGTGTGCCTCTCATGTCGAGGTGGTCCTTGACTTTGAGGACTTTTGTTTCATGGTGTAAATGGTCTGTAGGTGATGTATTTGTGCAGCCTGTAATTGTTTTTAGGGCTTTGTTTTGTATGATTTGAAGGGTGTTGTGGTGTGTCTCACTGAGATTAGGAGCCCATGCAGGACTCGCATAATTCATCACTGAGCGTATGCATTGTTTGTATATTGTTATATTAGTTTCTTTGTTTTGTCCAAATGTTGTTCCAGTGATTGACTTGAGTGCGTTAAGTCTAGGTGTGCATTTGTTTTTTATGTTTGTGAGGTGTTGTTTGAAAGACATGGATGTATCGTATGTTACACCAAGAATTTTCGGTGTGTTTGTGTGTGGTATTAGAGTGTTGTTGATGTAGAGATGAGGTATGTATTTGTGTTCTTTTGTCCAGTTGGTGAGAAGTGTTGCTGTAGATTTGGTTGGGGCAATTTTGAGTCTGTTTGTGATGAACCATGTGTTGAGTGTGTCAAGGTAAGGCTGGATTATTTCTGCAGCTTTGTCTGTGTTACGATGTGTGCATGTGATTGTTATGTCGTCTGCGTAGGAAGAGATTTGTATTTCTGAGGTGTCTGGCGTGGGTAAGTCATGCATGTATAGATTAAATAATGTGGGGGATAGAACTGAGCCCTGTGGTACTCCGTTGTTAATGTTTCTGATGTGCGATGATTGGCCATTATATGACACATGAGCATTCCTGCCTGCCAGATAATTGGCCAGCCATCTTTTGGTGTTATTGTGCATGTCTGTGTTATATATTTTATTTGTTAGGTTGTGGCGGGGGATAGCATCAAAAGCTTTACTAATGTCCAATGTTATAAGAAGTGTTCTGTGGTGGGGCCTATCTGAATTGATGCCATCTAAAATTCTTTGTGTGAGGTTTGTCAGAAGAGTGTTTGTGGAGTGTAGTGGCCTAAAACCGTGTTGTGAGTCAGCAAGGGGAATATATGGTGTGACAAGTTTAAGTATTAGGCGTTCAATGACTTTAGAGGGGGTGCAGAGAAGTGTGATTGGGCGGTGCGATGTTGGGATTGTTGGGTCTTTGTTCGGTTTTGGAATGGTGATTATTTTACCATGCTTCCAGATATCGGGTATAGTGTTGTGTGAATAGCTGTAGTTTGCAATGTTTGTGAGTGCGTGTATACCTTGTGGTCCAATGTGTTTTAGGTGGATGTTGCTTATGTTATCAGGGCCACAGGCAGATGAGTGTTTGAGACTATGCATTATGAGTTTTGTCTGACTGTCTATGAAGGGTGTATAGTCTGAGTCTGTGGGAAAGTCTTTCTTACGTCGAATGGTGCGTCGGTCGTCAGGGTGAGATGTAAGATGGCTCGTCTGTGCGAAATGACGTATGAGTGCGTTTGCTTGTTGTCTGTTTGAGGGTAGATTATCTGTTGTTGTGATTATTGCTGCGTGAGAGCGTGTAGTGTTAGTGTTGGATAGTGTGATGCTGTTGAGTGTTTTGTACAATTTGCTGGTGTTTGTTTTGTGATCAAGTGTATTGATAAAGTTTTGCCAATTTTGTGTTTTTTGTTCATGTATTTTATTGGCAATCACAGTGTTTAGTGTTTGTATTTGGTCTGCTATGTTTTGAGGGATAGGTGTGGGGGTATTGTGTTTAAGTGTGTCACGTTGTCTGATGAGGCCTTGGATTTCTGGTGTGAAGTTGGGGTTGTGTGATTTTCTGTTGCCTCTAGGGATGTATCTCTTGTCTGCGTTTTGTATGATTGTATTAAAAGCGTGCACAGCATTGTTTATGTTTGTGATTGGTGTACTGTTAAGTGTTTCAAAAAGTTGTTCTGTCTCTTCATTAAAGGCTTCCCAGTTAGCTCTCTTGTAATTGGTGTAAGTGTGTCTGTGGCCAACTGGGGTGCATCTTGTTTTGGTGGTGATGATGATTGGAAGGTGGTCAGAACCAAGGGCTCCGACCACTCTCCATGATGTTGTTGGGGTTAGGCAGGGGGAGCAAAAGGTGATATCAGGAGAGGAGGGAGTGTAGAGGGCTTGGTATGGGATATGTGTATGATTATGCGTGTTGTTCATGATAGTCAGTGAGTCGAATTGAGTCTGTATATCAAGCCCTCTGTCTGTGTCAGGGTTGTCGACAAACCAGGCAGACGACTTGGCGTTGAAGTCACCACCCATGATCAGGTTGGGGATTGAGGTTAGTTGGCTGAGTTGAGGTCTGAAGGTGTTTGGAACTGTGGGGGATGATTGGGGGGGAATGTACATGTTAACTATTGTTAGTGTTGAATTGTTGCCTGTGCGGATACGAATGGATTGGGTTTCAGTTGTGTTATCTGTGGTAGGGAGGAGAATTTTGGTTGTGGCACTTGTGTCCACAAAACAGATGGAATGGTGGATCAGGGTGATGAGTCCACCGCCATTGCCGTCAGTCCGGTCTTGTCTGATGGTGGTGTAATTATGAAATGATGGTGTTTTGTGTGAGTGTCTTAATTTTGTTTCTTGTAGAATTGCAATGTGTATGTTGTGTTGTTTGAGAAAGTGTTCAAGTTCATGTTTTTTAGTGTTAATTCCGTCAATGTTGTGTTGTAATATGTTGATGTTGTGTGTTTTGTATATAACATGATTCTATGATATTCCTCTCCTTAGTATCCTTACTTAAGACCATTTTCTTTGTGTTATCCCAATCGATGCAATGATTAAAACCTCTTTTGAAGAAACTCACGTGTAATACCAGCCTCATATCTTCTGTCCACGTGAGTAAGCGGTCTGAGGACGTTCTGTGTCCGACTTCCCTACGCATCACACTTTGGCCTCGCGCCAATTAGGAGCACGAGTCATGACCTCCCCGTGTATATAAAGAATGGACCAAAGTCGAAGATTCAGATCGCCCGGGAACACGACTTGAAACACAGTCGTCACCTCCCTTGCCGCCTCGTCACCTCCCATCTCCCCCACTGGTTCCCAACATTCATTGCTAAATAAACCCAATTCTCCACCAGAGTTTGCCTTCAGCTAACCTAACATTTGGCTGCCCAACGTTCGGGGCCCCCGATCCCGCTCTGCCGCTCAACTGCTGCCAGCCGCCACTTTATCTGCCAGATCGTCTGCCACCGTTGTCTGCCGCTCGACTGCTGCCAGCCGCCACTTAATCTGCCAGATTGTCTGCCACCGCTGTCTGCTGACTGCCAGTCGACTGCCTACCCTCTCGTCTACCCCAGGTATTTGCCGCCACGTGTTTTCCAGATCGACTGCCGCCATCGGTTCTGCCAGCTCGTCTGCCGCCGCTGCCTGCCAGCTTGCCTGCAGTCGCTGTCTGCCAGGTCGTCTGCCGACTGCCAATTTGACTCCCCACACTCTCGCCTATCAAAGGTATCTGATGCCACGTGTCTGCCAGGTCAACTGCCGCCGGGACTGCCAGTTTGTCTACCAGGTCTGCCGTCTGCCAGCTCGCCTGCCATCCTCACTGCCAGGTCGTCTGCCTACATCCTCGCATACCACAGGTATATCCGTGGCCTACCGCCAGTGCTGCTAGGACATTTTGCGAACTAGAGCTGTGCACGTCTCCACTTTAACCCACCCACACGCTCAATGGAGACCACAAGGTCCCGCACCTCGACTCCGGTAAAGCTGAAGGACTAGCAACCTCTCTGTCAATTCCCAACGCCAACCAACACCCGGGTAGGGGACAGTACTTCTAACGGAAACGAAGCCATCGTCACAATCCGAAGTATTCGCATGGAAGCCCAGCTGCTGGGATTCGAGAAAAACAGTGAAGACTACAATCACTACGTACAAACAGAACTTCAGCACCAGCAAGACCTCAAGTCGAGGCAAAAACCCTTGCTTCCGCTCCAGCACTAAGGCTCTTACCTCCCCCACCACGCGCCTTTACTCCAGAAAACGAGCAGCTAGACAGCTTTTTAGGAAGATTCGACCTGTTCGTCCAAAGCGCGGGCAATGACCCAACGGACCATCTTGCCTTTTCTCTCTTATTCCGACAGTGACCTGGAACTTGGTTCGATCCTTGCCCCCTGAGTTCCAACAGGATTACTACGAGGCCCGGAAGCTCCTGAAGGACGTATAAAGCTGACGCCAACAAAACTCCAAAGCAGTTTCTTCAACGCCGCACCGGAAACCCATGATGATATAAGACAGTTCACGCTCAGGGCCCTCCGGTACCTGAACGCGTGGATTGAAGTCTGCCACGTGCCGGAAACCTTCGACACCCTCCGTGATTTCCTCGTCACAGATATCGTCCACAACCAGCCGCCTTCTGATATGGTAGCCCACTTTAAGGACTAGGACTGCAGGTCACTCGAAGTTATGATAACGGTTTGAAACCAATACCTGACCGCGCGCCCGCACACTACCCTACAGCAGCTGTGCCTAAATCGGGTATCTCACAAACCCTCTGTGTCATCCTTTAACCCCTTTCCATAGATCCCTAGACGCCCAGCACCCCGTCCAGAGTCGTCAGACACGGCCCCGGTCCCTGCTGCTCCAAGTCTACCAACGAATGCCGGCCATAACCCGCGGGGCTGTGAGTTCCACGGATCCAACAACCGCCATACGAGCCCAGGAGTGTCGACCCTTGCAGCAGAGCCCACGGCCGAGAACGTCACCAACCCTCAAAGCGGCCCTGATATCACGCTGCAACAACGCTACCTGGAGCACTCAGGTACCCTGGGTCTTCCTCGGCCTTCGTACTACCTCGAAAGAGAGTCTCAACGTTTCCCCAGACGAAATGGTTTTCGACGAACCCCTCGTGGTACCCGGTGAATTTTTCCCTGACGCGCCTACGAACAACGACATCAGCTGCCTACGAAGTATTGTCAAATAATTTGCTCCGTGCAAACAAACTTACAAGTCGCCAGAGCACCGATACATCCCCCAAGATCTACGTATATCAAAGCATGTCTTTCTCCGCACTGACGCTCACATGCCACCCCTCACCCCACCCTACTCCAGCCCCTACGAAGTTGTCCAGAGAAAGAAGAAACCGTTTTTGCTACGCATTCAAGGCAACGACTGGGTCTCCATCGACCGCTTCAAGCCGGCGTACCTACAAGACGACGACTCAACTCCGGTACGATTATCCAGGCCGGGTCGTCCCCTCTCGTACGCAACGGAACATTCTCACTGAGTGGGGAATATTGTGGCGTCTACACCACAAACGACCGCTTTGCCACGCGGACTAACAGGTAATTGCCTACTTGAACAAGCTACCTCGTCGATCTCAGCGACTATTGTTAGGAACGCACAGGGACAGCAGATCTTCAGGTCACGAGGTGATCGCTGATTGGCCGATTGAACTGCCACGTGATTCCGGAGCACTATATAAGCCTGTCACACAATAAAGACAGAACGGATTGAGACATTCATTCCTTACAACCTTCGATCACTCGACCACGTAGTCTGCCTGGATAGCTCTCGCTGCACATCTTTCTCAGTCGATGAAATTATCGACGGTATTGGATGAGGATTTTGTTCGACATTTTGCCGATTTGGACATGTGGGAGGAGTTTGTACGTCTATTACGTTTGGAATGCATGTCGACAGCTGTGAGCAATGAAGGAATGGCGGAATCCTGAGGGGGTTTGGAGTGGTTGAGCAAGTGTTGGAGCTGTTTGTGTTTGGGTGTTTGAGCTCGGTCACGTGTATTTTGCTAATGGTCTGGGGGGTTTCTGAATGCAACGCAGGAAGGAAATGGTTTGCATAAATTATACCATTCTGAGCGGGATATAAAACTATATTATGTTGCTTCATCAAGTTCAAGCCTATGAGGGTGTCAGCGGGAAAATGCACCCCAGCTACATAGACATAAGTGGAATGGGTGGACATTGATCTTTAAAGTCAATATCCAAGGAAAAATGTCTAAAGATAGGGAATGGTATACCATAGACGTTGGTGAGTTGGATATCAGGGGCTCTAGTATGGTGACTTTCTTGCGTTCCGAACAGAGTTTGTTGAAACTGAACGTGGACATAATGTTAACAGGAGATCCAGTGTCTAGAAATATGATAATTTTGGTGTTTGAGGTTGCCTTGAATACCATGGAAGGTAAGGAAATGTCCAGGGTGTTCAGGGTAAGCACAGGTAGGATTGGTGAATGAAGTTCCGTGTATGGAGTGCCTTGTGTGGACTTGTGTGTTGTGTTTGTGTTTTGTAGTCATACGGAAGGTGTGTCAGGTGTGTCTTTGGCGGAGGAGCGTTGTGGTGAAGCAGGTCTTTATTGTCTTTGTGCTAAGAGCACGCGACAGTAGTCACTCGTGTGGTAACATGTTCCGTGGTAATCGCAGTAGCGATTTGACTGGGACGACTGTCTGTAGTAGTATCTGTTTGTGCTGTGTCCTGGTTTTTGTCAGTTAAATATATATATATTGGGACCCGTAGTGTAGAAAGATACTTCCTTATGAAAAGTGGAGGGCCCGTGGAGGGGTTGGAAAAACGAGTCTAGATGTAGACTCGTGTGTGGCGATGGCGGGCTGGCGGTCCACTAGGGGGTTTTGTTTGTGACGGAGGGATGTATCCTTGTCTGTATTGCTGGGCGATGGCGGGTGAATCGGCGGAAGTCTGTGGCTCGTAGTAATGTTGTAGGCTACGTTAGAGTTGCTTGCCTCGTAGTAATGTCGCTGGCTACGTTGGAGTTGATTGTCTCGTAGTAATGTTTGGTAATGCAGGGAAGAGGGGGTGCCTCATATTGATGCTGGATTTCCACGAAAATCGTGGAGTTATGAGATGGCTATGTTCAACCGGAGCCGCTGTCATAGAGTTGTTGCTTTGGAGGAATGGTAGAGTTGTTGCTTGGAAATCCCACTTCTACCACTAGAAAATGTGGAGGGCTGTGATCCACACTTTGGAGGCGATGTGAGGAGCGGAGCAAGTAAAGGCTGTTTGGTTCTACGGATTTACTCTATTAAATCGCAGCCAGTTGTCTTGTGCAGAGCCAGTCGTGAACTCCGCTAAGAAGCAAGGCAGCTGACCACAAAGGCTGTGACGGTTGCCACTATATCAATTTTTGCCGTACAGTATATATTTACAATTTGACAGAAGTAGGTATTTACATGGTTGGGTGATACACTCAATATCAAGCAAAAATATATACAATTATGATAGATGGACATGGCACATTTTAATAATACATGTTGAAAAAATATAAGGATAACTTTTTGTGGACGTACGCTGCTCAACAGACGTATCGTTCTGCGGACCAGGTGTCCTAAGAGGTCAGGTCGGCCTAATTCCATTGTTAAGTGGGACTCCAGTCGGGTTCTGGTTAGACAGAACGCTCAACAGCCGTTTGGTGCTGCTGTTGCGACATACGCGACGTCGTATGGCTTGATATCTTCTCGCAGTTTGACGTCCTGTGTAATGTCTTCTTCGAAAACACACACACACACACACACACACACACACACACACACACACACACACACACACACACGGCTTGTTTTTTATAAGATGAAGGCCGTACCATCACGCCACCATGTTTTGAAGGGTCATGGTGGCGTGATGGCACGGTCTTCGACTTATAAAAAGCAAGCCGCTGAGGCGAGGGTTCGAATCCAAATAGGAGAGTTTATTTCCATATATACGTACATATATACATTATATATATATATAATATATATATATATATATATGTGTGTGTGTGTGTGTGTGTGTGTGTGTGTGTGTGTGTGTGTGTGTGTGTGTGTGTGTGTGCTTGCGCACACGTGCGCATGTTTGTGTTTCAGTGCTATTATTTTTTCATGGGTGGTCCATTATATCAATGAAAATTGCTGTTGTCATGTGGTAATTTTCATTAATAATAAGTTTTGTTAATTCAGTTTCCCACCTCTATTTCTTTCAGGAGCTATTTCCCATACGGTGACTTCCCGTAAGGATAAGGAAGGATCCTTAGGATTCTTAGGAAACCACAAGAACGAACTAGCTCTTAAGAACAGAAAGAAAGAAAAAAAAATGTCATAGTTATTATGTGCATTGATGGCATCATCGGAAACGTGTTGGTCCAGCATTCGTTTGGTTGTGGGTTCGAATCCCACATTCCTCTCCCATTCCCAACAGTCCAAGCGCATGATAGAGCAAAGGTGACGGCCTCGGCCGAAGCTACTCAGCGCCTCCTGGCGTGTGCTCCTCTCCTACCCCGACGTTAACCATAAGTCATTCTAACACATATAACCTTCTTTCTTTTGATGATGAAAATGTTACACAGAGAGATCAAGAGATACTCTGTGGTCTTGCAAACTAACTCTACCTTATGAATGAACTCAAGGGCACACACCCTTCTCTGATTGGTCCCCTGCCAAGTATGCGCCAATGGAGAATGCACCTCATTAGTACGTCCGCGGGTGCCTTACTCACGCGGAGAAAAGCAAGCAGATTGTGGGTGCTTGGAGGAATCAGAACTTCGATGTTTACAAGCTTAAATTGGAATTGTTTATGGGGCTCCTGTTTCTAAGATTCTGGATAGAGTGTTTTGTCTTTTAGTTCTGAAATACGATTTGTACATACGTGTGCGTACAAACTCATACACACACACACACACACACACACACACACACACACACACACACACACACACACACACACACACACACACACACACACACTCACACTCGATGGCGCGGTTGGTAGAGTCCCAAACTATCAGTATGGTGGTACGGCAGTACCTGGTTCGAATCCTGCCCACGGCTGAAATTATTTCAGTATCACTGCGCTTCGCGTCGTTACTCCAACTCTCGTGGCCGGGGAGTTGGGTGTGTGT
Organism: Oratosquilla oratoria; assembly: GCF_046742065.1. NCBI lineage: Eukaryota > Metazoa > Arthropoda > Malacostraca > Stomatopoda > Squillidae > Oratosquilla > Oratosquilla oratoria. The sequence continues at coordinate 30,300,979 of NC_134816.1, read as the reverse complement.
GTGCGTGTAAGGTCATAGCATTACCCATAGATCGGTCATACGAGCTCTCAGCTCTCTTCCGGGAGGGAAATAGCTGTCAATCACGAGTCCAACACGTGATCCAAAGACCAAGGTGAAACACACACACACACACACACACACACACACACACACACACACACACACACACACACACACACACACACACACGTGTATATGCTAAGGCACTCCTGCAAATTTCTCTGTCTCTTTTCTCCACTGTATCTGCTGCTTCGTCTTGTCTCCATCTTCCGTGCTTCCCATCTCACAGCTTCCAGTCAGTAACTGTTGTCTAGCCCTGTGTTTAGCGCTAGCATTCAATGTGTCAACCTACAAGAATTGCCAAAACAATGATTTTTTTTTTTTTTTTTTTCGGACGAAGCTAACCTGCGTGGCTCCTAAACGGAGTTCTCGTAGATTATTGTTGATTAATAGAACTATATTTTGTATCTAAATTCTAAAGGTAATATCTACACTTAAACCATACATAACACACTCACTCCACCGGGCCGTCATTCTTCTAACTTCCCTGTTGACTTCAATATCTTCTCTTTTACCGCCTCTATAATGTATTTTACTCGTCTACACACACACACACACACACACACACACACACACACACACACACACACACACACACACACACACACGACTCGGTGGCGCGGTTGGTAGAGTTCCTGAGTGTCACTACGGCGGTCCGGGTTCGAATCCTGCCCAGGGCTGAAATAATTTCAGTATCGCTGCGCCTCGAGTCGTTACTCCAGCTCTCGTGGGCGGGGAGTTGGGTGTGTGTGCGCGTGCAAGGTCACAGTATTACCTATAGATCGGTCATATGAGCTCTGAGCTCTTTTCCGGGAGGGAAATAGCTGCCGATCACGAGTCCAGCACGTGATCCAAAGACCAAGGTGAATACACACACACACACACACACACACACACACACACACACACACACACACATACCCACACACACACACGATGTAAATGCATATATACATTATATGTACATGTAACTATATCATATACATTGCGATTGTGTGGAACGTCCAGGTGGTCAGCGCCGGGATATATCGACATCATCGTCGAATCCCACACTTGCCAAAACCAACACATCTTCCTCTGGTCGTGCAACGCCTTGTTTGAATCTTAACGGTTCCCGGGCGACGACGACGACGACGCTGTGCTCAGCGCGTACCCGGTACATCGCCAAACTTTTGTCAGAATATGCAAATGAACGGTGTGGTTAGTGTCACTCCCTGTTTACCTTCTCCTCTCTAGTAGAGGACGCAATTAATTAAGTAAGAGTTTTACATAATTGCTTTTGGAGCTTTGGAATTTAATTTCTTACGTGGAGGTGGAAACGGGCGGTGGCGGTTGCGGTAGGGAAAGAGGAAAACCGTAGACAATAGCGGGGGGGTGGGGGAATTGTGGTTACAGATTTCCGACAAGTCTGCGTACTTCACATATTTCATTCTGATGGAAATTGTTGATTTGGCTACCACCCTTATAAGGGGGAAAAAGCCCTTGGTATATAAGATAGATATGAAAACTGTTGAAGGGTCTGATTCTGGACTGAACACGAAACTCAGCCCCCCCATCCCCCACCCCCCACCCCCGCCACCCTCACTACGAAAGCAATGTGGGACAATTAAAAAAAAAAAAAAAAAAAAAAAGGGTTGGTAAAAGGTAATGAAAAAAACAATGTGATTAAAGGATATAAGAAACACGCACGCACACACACACACACACACACACACACACACACACACACACACACACACACACACAAATATATGTATATATGTATAAAGCATTTCCATAGTAATGAAATCCCACGCAGCATATCTGTCCGACGCCATATGTTACCTTTGGTCGCACGGATTAATTTTTCCCACTGACTCGACAGCAGATGCACACAAACTTTAGCCCCCAAGTGTACAAGTCGTGTAGGTGGTGCCTCACGAGAGATGACGCTGGAAAAGCTGCTGACTGATCAAATAATAAACCCCTCAAACACTGCGGTGTACTGTGAACACTTTGCTCCGTTGGGGGGGACGGGAGTAGACAATAGCTAGATCGAGGCGGGAAGCAAACCCTGTTTAGTAACTGTTATAACAACATCTACGGAGTGTTATCATATAAGGAAAAGGGGCTGGCTCAGGAAGTGTATGCTTGAATGTATCTACTGCAGAAGTGTGAGGTTTGTGAGTGATATTGTTATTGTTATTATGTATTTATGTATGTAAAGCGGTACAATCTTGCGGGAGTTCCCGAACGGACAGATGGTTCCAAGTTCCCAAAAATAACTCATCGTGTTTTCCTTTAACCCATTAAACTCCGATGACAAGATGTCTTGTCATTTGGTCAAATAAAACAAAAAATCATAAAACACCAAAATGTTTGATCAAACACCAGAAAAATATGACGTCAATCCTCGCTTCGCTCGCAGCGAAGCGAGGACTGACGTCATATTTTTCTGATGTTTGATCAAACATTTTGGTGTTTTATGATTTTTTGTTTTATTTGACCAAATGACAACAATCTTGTCATCGGAGTTTAATGGGTTAAGGGATAGGGTTTGAAGAAGCGGTCACATTACTCAAGCAAGTCTCGAGACCCTGAAGTGTGGGTCTTGCAAAAGGTAATAACAAAGAAAAAAGGATGAAAGGTTTCAGAGGACTTTGTGTTGTGTGGTCTCCTCGGGCGGGGAGGCGGACAGTTACCGGGTCCTGAAGAACAGTGAGCATCAGAATGTCAGTAGAAAAGGGATAGGGATACAATATTATTTGACTATAGAGTCATGCGCTGTTGCAAATAATCTTCATACAGAAAAGAATATTTTTGTTAGTAATAACCAGCGTTTCTATCCACTGAGGAGGTGACGTCCTAAAGGTAGTAACGGGGAAAGATACTTCAGGTAGCTTAACAGAGGGGTAGTAAAACTTAAGTGGTAAATATACATTTTTTGAGAGGTTGTTTTCTAATCTTAAAGTCCTTAACATACTGACTTCTTAAAAATTATGTTATTAATGCTCTGTTGAGCATAACAAAGTAGGACTCCTAGAACAAAATAAATCAAATTTGTATTTGAGGACAAGGACTGGAGCCGTGACACCCAATGAAGGTCGCCAAGGATTTTCCCTGGGGGGTCTCCATACTTTCAAATGATATGTCTATATTACTTGAATAAGACTTATCCATTTTGATTGCCTTTTTTCCAACTTTCCATTACTTTTACTTGAGTACTGATTATACCTATTCTTTACTTTTACCCGGCCTAGACCCAGTGTACAATAAAAACATTATACACAGCGTTTTATAGAACTTGGTCGGGTCACGATCATGGTTAGAACTGTGCATGGTGTAGACTGAAGAGGACAGGGACCACTGTACGACGATGTGGAACAATATACGTGGAAGTGAGGCTCAGTCTCGTCGACTTATGATTCTCTGTTGCATATTCAGGATTCCTCGGTCAGCTGTGGCCCTGAATATATTTCAATAATACTCGAACTGAGGCAGGGAGCCAAAGTCCTTCGTTGATTTTCATTTCTTGGTCATCGCGTGATGCATAAATAGCCTCTTCTGCTCGTCCTCCTTTCTCATCAATGGAGTGAAGGGTCTATGACAAAATAGCTCGTATGTGTGTATTCCACTTGGTCTTTGGATCACGTGTTGGACTCGTGATCGACAGCTATTTCCCTCCTGGAAGAGAGCTCAGAGCTCGTAGGTCCGATCTATGGGTAATGCTATGACCTTACACACACACACACACACACCCAACTCCCCGCCCACGAGAGTCAGAGTAACGACCCGAAGCGCAGCTGTACCGAAATAATTTCGGCTCTAGGCAGGATTCGAACCAAGCACTACGAGCACCACCATGCTAGTAGTTCATCGCTCTACCAACTGCGCCACCGAGTATGTGCGTATGTGTGTTTTTGTGTAAAAAGGAGGACTACGTTCTCAGTCCCATGCAAACTACAACAGCACTGACATGAAATTAGACCGACTTCCTAACAATATTTCTTCACAGGTTCAGAAACTCCAGAAGCAAAACCGCGTTGCTTCTGCACCAGTTGAATGCAGCAGAGAATCAAGGCAACAGTTTTCTGGTTCACCACTATTCTGCTGACATCAGGAACATCACCGACTACAGAACTACAGTCAGAAATCCATCTGTGTCTTGTTACACCAGTGGCCTTCCACCTGGGGACTCCATGGATACCCTGGGAGTGCCTCAGAGTCTCCCAAGAGGATCCAGAAACCAAAACCCAGAGGGAATTAGAAGATGCATAGCGATTTTATTCAGCGTTGAAGTGGTCCTCTCCAGAGGACTAAACAACAGCAATCCATAAAACTATGGGATACACGAGAAAAGTTCTGGAATCTTTGTATTGCATTATCACTTTCACTATCCTTCCGGAGCCCCGTGTCACTGCTGCTGTAGTCTGTCCTTACTACGAACTCGCCTCGCCGTTAGGCAACCTCGAACTGTCTCCACTCCTGACCTCTCGCCCCAAATAGCGACGCCCTGAGCCGCTTGGCTAACGAGCATCCATGTGACGTTATGTTATAGTCAGTTAACGGAAACATGAGATGAGCTCCTTCTTTACATATTTTTAATATCTATTAATAAATAATTTATCTATCTATTGATGAATGAATGTATATATTTATTCGTTTTCATATTTCAGATGCAGTGCTTCACTGCTGCAATGGGACACTGCAGTTCAGGGGATGAAAGAGAGAGAGAGAGAGAGAGAGAGAGAGAGAGAGAGAGAGAGAGAGAGAGCCACTGCATTCCCATGATATTGCAGTGAAATACACTATAGAGTTTAAACAGAACTGTATAGGAGTCCCTGAAACTGTAGGCACTGCAGTACTTCAGTGTTGCGCTGCTGAAGGTATGAGCGTGTTGCTGTATCTGAGTGGCGAGGAGGAGGAGGTAAGAGGAGGAGGAGGAGGTGTGGGATGATGATAATGGCGGGGACAAGGAAGACGAGGAAGAATAATAGCAATAGGAGCAGCAGCACTGTTGTTACTATTTCTACTACTACTACTACTACTACTACTAGCATTAGTAGTAGAGGCGTATTACAAGTAGTAGCAATAAAACAGTAGTAGCGATAGTATCGCTAATAGTAGTAGCAGTATCAGCAGTAGCAGTAGCAGTAGCAGTAGCAGTAGTAGTAGTAGTAGTAGTAGTAGTAGTAGTAGTAGTAGTAGTAGTAGTAGTAGTAGTAACAACAGATGGAGGAGCATGAAGAGGAGGAAGAGAAGGGGGAGGAGGAATAGGAGGAAGAGGAGAATAAGGAGGAAGAGGGGGAGTAATAGGAGGAAGAGGAAGAGAAAGAAGAAGAGGAGGAAGAGAAAGAGTGGTGTATACGGCAATGGTGATGGTAGTGGCTGTGCTTGTATTTGCTCTTGTGGTAGAGAAAGAGTTGGAGTCAGAGAAAGACGAGGAGACGAAGAAAGAGTAGTGAGAAATAGAGAGAAATGAGAGTGAAAAAGAGCTGCAGGAGTAGAAAGAGGAGCAAGTAGAGGTGAAGGTGACGGAGGAGGAAGAGGAGGAGGAGGAAGAGGAGGAGGAAGACGAGGAGGAGGAGGAGGAGACGTAAGACAGCCCGAGGGAGGCTGGGAGAAGGCGTGGAAGCGAGATGCAAAAATACTTAGCGTTGGTGTTGATGGCTCGAGGGTGTCTGAGGTAGCTAGGGTGCAGGTTAGGGTGGAGAGTCGCTTAGGGTGCTTGCTTCGCCCTACGGTTAGGGTGCAGGAGGTAGTTAGGGTGTAAATCGGTGGTAAGGGGTGCTGAGTTACGGAAATAGGGTTAGGGACGTTTTTTTATGCAGTCCATTAAGATAGTAATTTGTTGTCAGTGACCAGTGCTTCTATCCTTGAGGATACTATCACACCAAAGAGATGGAGCTATATAATGATGATACTTTGGTCCGTAGGGGTTACGTGAAATATTATGAAATGTCGAATGCAGAAGAAGGGTAGCAGACTGGAGGAACAACAGAAACTAAAAGTTATATATATATATATATATATATATATATATATATATATATATATATATATATATATATATATATATATATATATATATATTTTTTTTAGTGGAGATTGGTTTCCAAATACAAAAGAATTATGTGAGACTCTGGTCCGTAGGGGTGACACCAAATACTCTGAAATATTGAATGCATAAGATGTATGTAGTACTCCATACGATAGGTTGCACTAAATAGTGTAGGTTAGTGGTACTGTGTCAAGGAAAGAGGACTAAATAGGATGTCACTGTAAGATAGGCTTTGTAGACAGTATGATTCACCTTGGTGTTGGATCACGTGTTGGACTCATGATTGACACCTGTTTCCTTCCGGATGAGAACTCAGAGCTCCTTGTCCCTTTAGAGCTGGAGTACCGGAACGCAGTGCAACGATGGTATTTTTTTCAGCCCTGGGCAGGACTCGAACTCGAATCACTGAATTAGCGGTCGAGAACGGTACCACTACACTGTCAAGCCGTAGATTAAGTTTTGTGAATAAGGTGTTTATGTAGAGGAGATGATCTCCATTCAGGGTTCATGGTTCTCCGGGTGGGGTGGGTGAGGGTGAGGGGGGGAGTCAGAGAGCTCCCCAAGTGGGTTCGTAAACCGAAACCTAGCGGACGCTTAGCGATCTTATTACCGAAACAAGACAATGTCGCACGACCTGATAGAAGGTCGACGTAGTTTTCATCCAAGGTCTAAGAAGTAAATAGGCAAGAACTGGTTCACCAATGGATTGGTCAACGAATGGAATAGACTTAGTAACCAAGTAGTGAGGGCTGAAGCAATTGGTTGTTTTAGGAGAAGATAGATAACTTTATAGATAGGGACGACAGGTGGTAAAGAACGAATGAAATGGATCTCGTAACCACCTAGTGAGCGTTGAAACAACTGATTGTTTGAAGAGAAGATTAGACAACTTTATGAATAGGGATAATAAGTGTTAAGGGACATTTTTATGTTCTTAAAAAGGGACATTTTGAAGAAATGTTCAACTTCGTAGATTGAGGGTACCTCCTGGAGTATGTAAGAACACCAAACGTGGCTAGACAAAGTTCGTTGGTGGTGTTATCGAAAGCGTGTTGGTCTCGCATTCGCTTGATTGTGGGTTCGAGTTCCACACTCCTCTCCAATTCCAAGCAG
>NC_134816.1:30283766-30288766 GCF_046742065.1 Oratosquilla oratoria | reverse complement strand
ACCCAGCGTGTGGAGGAACTCGTGGAGGATTGTCCCTTTCCTCTTGGTGCACTGAGGAGCGTGGAGATAGGTGTCATGGGAGTGTCCATTGTACCCAACGAACGCCGAACACCCTCTCTGGTTCTTGATGAAGATGAAAGGCTTCGGGAACGTTCTCTTCTGGAACCTGACACAGGTGGTCTTCTCGAAAGTCGCCATGGCGGACCGGATCTATGCGAACTGCTTCCGGGTGAAGTCTGGGTCGATATCGAAGTAGATAATTCCGTCCGGCCACGTCGACCGGGCGTTGCTGATCAGGAGGAGTGATTTCATGACGGACATTGGTCTTCGGTGGTGGTTTTGGGAGGGACCTCTGGAGGCGCAGGCGGCTGATACGACCAAGAAGGTTGTCATGGTTACGACGACCCTGGTTACGCGGAGGGACATCTCTTCGCCCACCATAAGTTCTAAGAAACCTTTCTCAGTACCTTCAGCCTATGCTAAATTCAATGAGAAATTGGATTACTATAAACGAATCCCAACGTAGTTCCTATACTTAATGCAAGGATAATTTGCAATGAAACTAGCCTACTCGACCACAAGATATATAAAAAAATATACATTTCTTGTGCAATTGAAAATATACAAGTCTGTGTGTGTGTGTGTGTGTGTGTGTGTGTGTGTGTGTGTGTGTGTGTGTGTGTGTGTGTGTGTGTGTTTACCTAGTTGTACTTACCTAGTATTCTACGGGAAGGGGAGCTATGCTCGTGAGATCCCGTCTTCATATCTCATTTTATCTAAACTATTTTTAAATTCATGTATTGTTTTTGCACACACTACTTTCTCATCTAACTTGTTCCAACTGTCTATTACTCTGTGAGGAAAGCTGTTCTTTTTCAGATCTCTTCTATAGCTGTCTTTCTTGATTTTCTTTCCGTGTCCTCTTGTATTTCTATCGTCCCATTTTATTAGGTCCTCTCTATCAATAATTTCTATGCCTTTTATGATTCTGTAAATAGCTATCAAATCTCCTCTCTCTCTTCTTTGCTCTAGTGTCTGTAGCTCAAGTTTTGCTAATCTATCTTTATATGATAGTTTTGAGAGTGTTGGTGCCAATTTTGTAAATGCTCTTTGTATTCTTTCAATTTTTTTTTTATACATTTTTTTGTACTTGGTGACCACATCGTTGCTGCATATTCCAATCTTTGTCTTATCAGAGTGATTAGTATTTTCTTCACCATTTCTTCATCCAGGTATGTAAATGCCACTTTGATTGTTCTTATTAAATTATAAGTTTCACCAAAAACCTTATCTATTTTTCTCATGTGACATATTATTCATAACAATGACTCCCAGGTCCTTCTCATTTTCAACTTTTTTATATTTTCTTCTCCCAATTCATATGATCCTGTTATTCTGTTTTTGCTTTTTCCAAATTCCATTATACTATACTTTTTAGTATTGAACTCCATCTCCCACTTCTTACTCCATTCCCAGACTTTATTTAGATCACTCTGTAGTGATTCACAATCTTCTTCTGTGTTCACTTTTTTTAATATTTTTGCATCATCTGCAAAGAAGCTCATATAACTTTCAATTTCTTCATCCATATCATTAATATATATAGCAAACATTATTGGGGCCAAAAAAAGTTCCTTGTGGAACACCACTTATTACTTCATCCCAATTTGAGTGTTTGTCTCTTATCACTACTCTCATTTTTCTTTCTTGCAAAAAGTCTTCCATCCATTTAAGCAGTTTGCCCTGTATTCCTCCTTCGGTTTCTAATTTCTTAAGCAACTTCTTGTGTGGTACTTTGTCAAAAGCTTTTTTTAGGTCTAGAAATACACAATCAGCCCATCCATCTCTTTCTTGTATTATATCTATTAGCCTTGAATAGAAACACATTAGATTGGTGACGCATGATCGTCCTTGTCTGAATCCAAATTGCCTTGTTTTTCTAAATATTTTACCCATCTACTTTTGACAATTCTTTCACAAATTTTTGCTATTGTACTTGTTAGAGAGACTGGTCTATAGTTGGTAGGGTCTTCTTTATTTCCCCCTTTATATATAGGTACTATATTTGCTTTTTTCCAATCTTCTGGAACTTTTCCTTCTTTCAAGGAACTGTTTATTATACTATGTATTTTGTCTGCCAGTTCATTCCTGCATTCTTTCAAAATCCAGTTTGCTATTTCATCTGGTCCATGCGATTTTCTGACATCAAGATTACTCAAGTGTTTCATTATTTCATTCTTTGTTACTTCTATTTCTTTCATAGGGGGGACTTTCTCTTTCCATTCGATCTCTTCAGGTTGTATGTTCTCCCTTGTAAACACTGATTTAGAATGCTTGTTCATAATTTCCGCCATTTCTATTTCCTCTGTGTATTCAACTCATTCTTGTCTTAATTTTTCCAAATCTTGTTTGTTTTTCAGTTTGTTGTTTACAAATCTGTAAAATAGTTTTGGCTGATCTTTACATTTTTCTATGACATCTTTTTCATATTTTCTCTTTTCCTCTCTGCACACTTGTACATATTCATTTCTATAACAAGTATATATTTTCCATTTTTCAGGTCTTTTGTTTTTCTTCCATTTGGTCCAAGCTTTATCTCTTTTGTCTTTTAACTCCCTACAACTTTTGCTGTACCAGCACTTTATATATTCTTTTTCTTGTTTTTGTCTTGGGACATACTTTTCCACTCCTTTTTTTTTTTTTTGTAAATTTTTGTCAAAATATTCCATTTCTCTTCCACTGTTGTTTCTTCTTTGTATATTTCTTCCCAGTTTTCTTTTTGAAAGAATTCTCTTATTTTATCAAAGTTTGTTTTTTCATACATCATTCTTCATTTTCTATATTGTTCATTTCTTTTCATGTATTTTTCCTCATTTAGTTCCAGTTCAATCCATATGTGGTCACTTTTACTTATTGGTGTTTTATATTCAATCTTTTCCACTATTCTAGGTTCAGATGTGATTATTAGGTCTAGTCTTGATGGTTCTTCTTCATTTCTATACCTAGTGTTCTCCTGTATCCACTGTGTCATTGTATGGTCAATAATCATCTCGAGTAGAACATTTCCCCATGAGCCGTCTCCACCCTTTACTGTCATCTCTTCCCAGCAGACTTTTTTGCAATTAAAGTCGCCCATCATAACTACTCTTCCTCCATCTTCCATTATCTTATTTAATGTTATCTTTGTGTCTTCTAACATACTTTTGTGTTCACTCTCTTCCCACGAGGCTGTTTTTGGAGGCACATAATTTATCACTTCGATCATAATCATCTCTACTGTATTCTTTCCATATGTGACACACCTCACGTCTATATCCTTCTTAGTCAGGAACATAACTCCACCCCCTTGTTTTTTCTCTCTGTTTCTAATCCAATAATTATATGCATCATTGCCTACACTGTTGGATGGTAGTGGACCTTTTAATTTCGTTTCTACAATTCCCATTATGTCCGGTTCTTTTTCCTTCAGATAATCATTCAGCTCATTCAATCCTGTTATTAATCCATCTATATTTGTGTAAGACACTTTTAGTTTTCTGCCACTTCCATTGTATTCTCTGTTTCCCTTTTGTTTTTCTCTAGTATGTCGTATTTCCTTATTTTCATATTCACTACTCTCCAATAGAATTTATCTTTTTCTGACTCTGTTCTGTTCTCGTTTTTTTCCTTAGCTTCATGTCTTTTCATTTTTTCCTCCTCTCTTTCCTCTTTATTCATTTCTCTTTTTATCCATACCTTTTTATATTGTTCATTTGCTACTAGTTTCCCTGTTTTTGCTAAGATATTCTCTGCCGTCGTTTGTTACCTGAATTTAATCTTAATTGGTCTGGACTTATCTGTACTATACTTCCCGAATCTATACATCTCTTCAATTTGTTTCATGATTTCAGGTTCATCTTCCTGAACTAATTCTAGTAAACTGCTTACTTTTTCTTTTTCCTCATTCATTCTTGTGGTTCTATTTGTTATATTTCTCTTCCATTCCTAATATAATTATACATTTCTTTTTATCTGCTAAATCCCTTACTATGTTCTCCTTCTGTCTCATCACTTTAATAACTGAGTCTTCAGTTTGTTCTTTCATTTGCTGTTTAATTATGTCAGTAAATGCAACTCTACTGTTTTCTTGGATCTTTTTCCAACCCTGTGCTTCCTTTGCTATGGCCTCTTTATTGTCTTTATTATTCCTCTTTAATTCCTCATTCTCCTCTTTTACTTCTTTTAACTGCCTTTTTAAATCTTCTATTTCTTTAGTTAAGTTTTTGTTCACCTTCTCAAGTTCTTCCAGTTTTTCAACTCTTTGCGCAATCTTTGCTACGTTACCGAACCTCTTCTCCCAATGTTCGGTCATTTGTTCAAGTTTTTCCTCTAGTCTTGCCAATCGGGGGAGGTTGGTATCCTCCCCCCCCCTCATTAAATCCCTGGAAATTATTTTCTTCACCTTCCATTGTGCTGCTCTTATCTATATTTCTAATCTTAATGCTTTTACTGATATTTTCGATTTCCCCAGTGTCGTCAGCTGACCTTTTGTTTACATTTTTTCTACTGTCAGGGGGAGCCCGTTCGTCTCCCTCCTCATTTTCTTCCATTTCTTTCAGTAATCCCTCCCCTTCTCCCCTTTCATTACCTTCTTACTACACAACGAGTTTCCCCCTTCCCTACAAGTACAATAAGGTACTTCCTCGTAGCTGAGATTCACGAAAATGCGTTTTTTTTCCGGAGTTCCAATCCACGCCGTGAATCCGACGAAAGTGTGTGTGTGTGTGTGTGTGTGTGTGTGTGTGTGTGTGTGTGTGTGTGTGTGTGTGTGTGTGTGTGTGAGTTTGTGTGTGTGTGTGTGTATGTATGTGTGTGTGTGTGTGTGTGTGTGTGTACGCGTCTCAGTTTCCATCTTGAAACCGGGCGGGTGGTCCCGTAGACTGCAGTCCAGCCAAGCGCGATCTAAGCCAAGCCAAGGAGAAGACTCCTCGCCAAGATGGACTGGAGCATCCAGGTTCCAG
>NC_134816.1:30276266-30278766 GCF_046742065.1 Oratosquilla oratoria | reverse complement strand
ACGAACTAGTATCTCCTTATAACCCGACACGCTCCATCCTTGTCCGTTTTTCGAGAAGTACGCCGATTTTTCAATCGTTTCCGTCCTATATGTTTGTCTGACCCCCTTAAACATTATCAGGTATGGACTCCAAACTCTGTGTAATCAGTATTTTAGAAACTTTAAGGGAAACCCTTACGGACTAGAGTCACGCAGCAGTCTTTGGTGATTAGAGACTCATCCTAGCAAAAAATAAAAAATAAAATAAAATGAATAAATAAATAATAATAATAATAATAATAATAATAATAATAATAATAATAATAATAATAATAATAATAATAATAATAATAATAATAACAATAAATAAAATAAAAATAAAATAAAAGAATAAACAAATGAATAAATAAATAAATAAATTAGAATAAAATGAATACATGAATAAAAATGAAATAAAATAAATAAATAAAAGAAACAAATAAATGAAAAAAAAAATAGAATAATAATCTTGTGAAAATAAACTTCAACTATTCATCCAGGCTCGAATCCCACCCCTGCCACCACATATTGAAGTCACATATTTGGACTACAAGACTTCCCTCTCTCCTTGACTGAGTCTGTTAATCCACCTCTTCGATGTGATATTGTCTCCAAGGATAGAAGCGCTGGTTACTAATGACCTTCCCTTCCCTCAAGTAAACAAACAGACAACAACAATAGGATTTCATATGTTTGTATGCGTGGTGTGTGTTTTTTGTGTGTCCATGTGTGTGTGTGTGTGTCTGTGTGTGTGTACTCATGTGTGTATGTGTGTGTGTATTCGTGTGTGTGTGTGTGTTTGTGTGTTGTATGTGTGTGTGTGTGTGCGTGTTGTATATGCAAGTGTGTGTGCGTGTTGTATGTGGGAGTGTGCGTGTTGTGTGTGTGTGTGTGTGTGTTTGTGTGTGTGTGTGTGTGTGTGTATGTTGTGTGTTGTATGTGTGTGTGTGTGTGCTGTATGTGTATGTGTGTGTGTGCGTGTTGTATGTGTGTGTGTGTGTGTGTGTGTGTGTGTGTGTGTGTGTGTGTGTGTGTGTGTGTGTGTGTGTGTGTGTGTGTGTGTGTGTGTGTGTTTGTGCGTGTTGTGTGTTGTATGTGTGTGTGTGTTGTATGTGTATGTGTGTGTGCGTGTTGTATGTGTGATTGTGTGTGTGTGTGTGTGTGTGTATGTGTGTGTGTGTGTGTGTGTACGTGTGTGTTTGCATGTGTGCACGTATGTGCTTTCGTGGATGCTTATTTCTATTTTTCATCACCCTATGAGTATATATATATATATATATGTATATATATATATATATATATATATATCTATATATATATATATATACTATATATCTATATATATACATATATATATATCTGTTATAGTTATATCTATCTATATATATACATATATATATATATAGTTATATAGTTATATATATATATATATATATATATTCATATGTATATATATATATATTCATATATATATATATATATATATATATAATATATACATATATATATGTAATATGTATATATATATATACACACATATATAATATATATATATATATATTCATATATATGTATATATATATATATATTCATATATATATTCATATATATGTATATATATATTAATATATGTATATATTTGCATATATATATTCATATATATGTATATATATATTCATATATATATATGCATACATATATTTGCATACATATATATATATATATATATTGATATATATATATATATATATATATATACATATACATATATATATATATATATTCAGATATAGGTATATATATATATTCATATATATATTCATATATATGTATATATATATATTCATATATATATTCATATATATTCATATATATATATATTCATATATATATATATATATGAATATATATATATATATGAATATATATATACATATATGAATATATATATATATATTCATATATGTATATATATATATATATATATATATATATATATATATATATCCATTTTCACCAACCACAATGTACTTTAATTCTAAGCCATTAAAGGCCAGCGAGCAGAAATTGAAATGTGGTACTGCCCAGGACTCGACCCCGGGATCCTCATGACAAGCGCGACAGTGGTTGTTAAAATGTGTCTCTAATCACTGGGACCCATTCAGTGTTGTGTATATATCTATATATATATATATATATATATATATACATATATATATTTATATGCATATATATATATATATATATATATATATATACATGGAAAAATGGGCTATATTTATATGTAAAAGACATTTTTACATTTAGTATTTTAAAAATCAAATCCCGGGAACGGTGGAAACTGAATTGCCGTATTAAAACTGATGTTTCAAAAAAAAAAAAAAAAAAAAAAAATGAAACACGTTACACATTGTATTCTGGTTAGCCTACAGCTTCTCCTGGTATAGAAGGGGAATCGAATTACAGATTCATGTGTTCTGCG
>NC_134816.1:30261266-30266266 GCF_046742065.1 Oratosquilla oratoria | reverse complement strand
AATATTATCATTATTACTATCATTATATATACATACATCATATATATATATATATATTATATATATATATATATATATAATGTATATATATATACAACTATATGTACACATGCACGTATACGTGATGTACCTGTGCATAGAAATGTTTATAAATGTATGTCATGCATACTCTATATAACATATGTATATATATATACATATATATGTATGTATATTTATACACATATATGTATAAATGAAAATATGTACACAGTGCATGTAGCACAAGAAAAGCCGTATATTCCCAGAGACTCAAAATTTCACATTTTTTCTCACTCATCTTTCCAGACTTTGCCTTCCCCTCCACAGAAGCTTCCTTCACCATGTGGTTCTTCTCCACTCGATCCTCCTGTGAGTAGATCCTTCAGAGTCTGAGTCGTGATGCGGGTTCGGACACTCGAGGCTCAGGGGCTGGAGCAAGTCAGCATTTGAATTTCGCGCCAACTCCTCAAGTGACAGGTCGAACAACAAACCTACGCTTGGCCACTAAACGATTGTGTCAGCTATGCGCGGTTGCCACGTCGTCACAAACCGAGTCATTTCTGGACAGTTTCAGAGCGTTCCAGAAGGGTCTAATGGTTTGTTGCTGTCTTTGTGTTAAAGGAATCACGAGATGTTTTCGGTTACAAAGAGTCCCGGACCGTTAAAAGACGTTATTTATTCAAAATAAGGACTCTGGACCACCCTGGGAGCGTCCTCAGACATTCCTTCTGGTTTTCACACCGCCAATACCAATGGATTTCACTCGCTCTTCAGTGCATTTCGATACACCCAACATGATCAAGTACTACGACGCACGATGTATTGTGAACCCGTCTGAAGTGTTCTGAAATCGAGACTATCATGTTCACCTGTATTTGAAGAAGACTGAAGGATCTGAACGACCCGACATCGGAGCGATCAAGCAAACCACCAAAGTAAACGTCTCCATTTTTTTTGTAGTTTTCATTTTTTTTTTTTTTTTTTTTTTTTTTTACTGTAGTGCATTACGCTGGTTTGTTTTATTGGGAAGTAGAGAATGACAAAGGGAAAGATAGTCCACTGTATCAAATGAAGGATATTTATAAAACAAATGAAAAGGATAAAGTATATAATAATGAAATAATAATAAAGTTGTACTATTCATAATAACAAAATGTACTCGATTATAGTAGGTAGAAGGAAGTGATCCGGAGTACAATTTCTAATTACTTATTATTTTTCAAGATGGAAATCCTTCATATATTCTCAATCTCCACTAAGAGAAGAATATTGGTCACTTGTAGCATATCTTCTTACTCTGACCTCCTCCTCCTTTTACTACCTTTGCGATCACTTCTTCGGATCTATGTTGTCCATCCACAAGAAAAGAAGCACTGATTTTTTCTGACAAGATACTCAATAATTCCAGAGCTGATAAATAACTGCGCTTTATAGATGAGAGAACCTTTCCCTTCCCCCCAGATGCTCACCTTTGCCTCCTCTGGATTATGTCCATCTTGAATAGAGCTCCATGGCTCTTGATTCTAAGTTCGATCCTCCACCGCGGACGCCGCTTAGGCAGTGACTAGTCCATATCAGTTTCCTCCTCAGGAATCCTCCTCAAAACCGATGACCTTCATGGCATTGACGACGCCCACGAACTGAATGAAATCAACTGACTTTAGAATAAAACCAGTATTTATATAAAACACACATGCACGCACACATGAACACAGACACAGACACAGACACAGTCTTACAAACTGTATATGCTGAGTAGGTTAAAATCACTAGGAACACCTACATCTGAGCTACAGGAGGTCTACAAAACTTTCATACTCCCCACCCTCATGTACGCCTCACCAGCCTGGTCCAGCTCACTCACCCTCACACAGAGACAAAATCTGGAGAGGGTACAAAAGAGAGCGTGCAGGATCATCCTGGGCGTGGAGTATAGCAGCTACGACCATGCTCTTACCACCCTTACTCTATCTAGGGTGTCCCAGCGGCACGGGGAGGCACTAAGGAAATTTGGGGAAAGCCTGCTTTCCCACCCTAGACACCGTCACCTCCTCCCTCCTGATGCTCCACCAACTCGCCACGCCACTAGACACATAAATAGACTCATACCAATCAAAGCGCCAAGGACAGACCGCTACAAAAACAGTGCTATCCCATCTATTGTGCACATAATTAACTCATTGTAAAATTGCTCCATGTATATATTCCAAGTTTTATATCTTTAATCAACTTTTCCAATGTATTATTGTCAGTGTACCACTGTAATAGAAATAAACCTTTTATTATCATTATTATTATTATTATTACATCAATGAATGTGGTAGAGGGAGGAGAATGTTGCTACCGTCTTCCCATACACGTTGTACAAAGTGACTAAATGGGACAGGATGAGGGGACTAGGAATCCCCACTCAGTATTTTTCTCCTTCAAAGAGGTAAGGCATAAGCGGGTCTGGAAGGAAAACTTCAACCCATTGGGTGACTGAATGAAACTGGATATGAGACGGAAAAGAACAAAAGGGAAGAGATCATTAGCAGTTTGTGAGAAGAAAGGTGGATGTGTTAGCACTGAGTGAAACCAAGTTGAAAGGAAAAAATGAGTTTGAGTTTGGAGTGTTGTAGACAGGATTTTGTGGGTAGTGAAAGAGCAAGGGAGGGCAGAAGGGGCACTGTTGATAAATAATGGAAGGTGTAATCATTTGCTGAATGGAAGCAAGTGTTATTAAGGATCATTTAAACGAAAGTGGCGTTGGTTTGGAAGATATGAGCGTTTGTGAGTGCGAGCGACCCTGACGTTGAGAAAGATTAGGGGAGAGAAGTGTTTTGGAATACCATAATGAGTGCTTGGAGAGGTTTGGGAGAAATTTGAATATTTGTGTAGTTTGATGCAAGAATTCAATGAAAAAATAACTCAATAACCTTAGGGTATTGTTTGCTGATGAACAATGGGTTGAAAGAGTTACGTTCAGATGTAATAAAAATCATCCCAATGGCTGTACCAGGCATTATTCCCATGTGATCAGCACACAGAATCATTAGACAAGTCTGCATTCTTACTGAAAGTTAGTCGATTTTCTGACAATGTTTTTTTTTCATTCAATAACAGAATGGACGATACACTCCTAACTGATAGAGGAAGGGAACTTGTTAGCTTTCTGATTTGAGGGTCTGCATCTGAACTATCTGAGAGTAGAAGTAAGTCTTCCCACTGACGCTGTGAGATCTCATCATTAATGTGATAGTAATGCTGATGAGTTAGGATTGTCAGACTGACATCCATACTGAATTGGCGATCTACTCAAGAGTGGCTTGAATCGAAGATTTCAAGACGATAGAGGTCTTTCATGGGTTTGTGTTTCTTTCCTCCAATGGACACTTATCGCACGCTGTGTTGTGGCAGACATACACATATGTTTTACTAAATTGTGATTCAGACTTTTTTTGTCGAGGTAGACATTGTATTGTATTGTGTTGTATTATGTTGCATTGTATTGCATTGTATTGTATTACGTTGTATTGTACTGTATTGTATTGAATTATATTGTATTGAATTGTACCGTATTGCACTGTATTGTATTGTATTGCATTGTATTGTATTGTATTGCGTTGTATTGTACTGTATTGTATTGTATTGAATTGTACTGTATTATATTGTATTGCGTTGTGTTGTACTATATTGTATTGAATTGTACTGTATTGTATTGTATTGCATTGCTCTTATGCAGTTTTCTTTGTCTTCATTTTCTTCTCTCGATGTCAGTTTTACCTTTTTATTGTATTACGTTTTATTTAGCACTTATATGCATATTAAAGAGTGAACGACATGCATCAAATCATTCATTGGTTTTTTTTTTTTTGCAACATGATTCGTATTATTACTGCTCATTTGGCAAATAGTAATATGATATGATGAAATACATTCACTTTACTTTTTGGTTCTGTCTCACATTATTTTATTTCTTTCTCTCTTGGTAACATTATTGACCATATTATCTTGTATTGACTTCCTCTTCCATTGCATTCCAGCGATCGGCAGATGATACAACAGACCCGAAAATGTTAAAGAAGGACATCGAAACAGTGGCGATCTTATCCCCTTTGCAAAAGTGACGCATCACCCGAGGACCCGAAACACGAAACTATTTAATTAAAAAGAAGAAAGAGGTTATCATAAGCCGCGAAATGGTGAGAGGAACCGTGAGGTGTTGGACGAAGCAGGCTCAAGGGTGGACCTGGACCAGCCCGCACGCCCTCGAGTATTTGAGTACCCACAAGGCCAAACTGGAGGACCTCGGCCACACTCGTGGAGCGGCCGGACACACACTCCGCGCTCGGGAACTCCCACTGCGGTGGGGGGGGGGGGGGAGATGGAGTGTGTGGGAGAGTACAGGTAGTGGGGGGAGATAGGGTGGGTGGGTATGGGGGAACTATCAGTGGCTGGGTGTTCGGGTGAGAGGAGGCTAGCTGGGTGTAGAGTGAGAAATGAACGGCTGTGAGGGGAGGGAGAGGAGGATGGGTAAGGACAGATCTGGGTGTGTGTGTGGGAGCAACTATTAGCCTTGGGAGTTCGAGGAGAGTAAGAATAATTAGGTGTGGAGTCTGACACGTCAGGTAGCTGAGAGTGGAGGAAAAGGAGTAGGTGCGTAAGGTTCGGTGACCAGATAGGGGGAGAGGTGAAAACGTGAGACGGCAGGCTGGGAATAAAATAGGAAGAAGATGGTTAGTAATAGGGAGTAAAATCCCTGGGATTTTTGGGAGAAGGGTGGATAGTACTTGGGTGAGAGAAGGGTGGCTGGGAGTGTAAACAGACACGAGGCTTGTATTGAGGTGAGAAAAAGGTGACTAGGAGTGCGTGAAAGAAGGGTGAGAGTGTGGCTTGAAGTGGGATACAAAGAAAATGGCTAGGAAGGGTGAGGGTATAAGGGTGAGGAGTGAGGGTGAGTAAATAGGATAAGGGTGAAGTAAGAGGAGTGTGGAGGG
>NC_134816.1:30241266-30253766 GCF_046742065.1 Oratosquilla oratoria | reverse complement strand
TTAACCATGTTGACACACTTCACGATTTATGTTTTAGCGAAAGATATGTGATTTTATTGATTTAAATATTGGGTTGTTGAGTGAATGGGCTGGGCATGTGGCGCGTATGGAGGACCATAGAATTCCAAAACGAGTTATGATGGGTAGAATGCCTGGAAGAAGACCCAGAGGGAGACCTCGAATGAGATGGATGGACGGTATGGATGCGGAGATGGATAGAAGAGGAATAGATAAAGCAACCTGGATGGAAGCAGCACAGGACTGAAGGACATGGGAAGAATTACTTTTGGCGGACCAGAATCTATCTGAGGTTCAAGATCCAGCGGAGTAAGAGAGTAAGTTATTGAGTGAAGGAAGTTTTATGTCACGGTGATCGTATTCAGTGAAGGCAATCCTAACCCAACCACAATCCTCTGAGCTAAACAAGATTATCCTGAATAAAAGAAAAGAAAAGAAAAAAGTAAATAAATAAGTATATATATTTCATTTAATCTGTGAAATGTAACCAAATGCAGCTCTTGCTTCTGGTGTCCAATTACACATTAAACAAAGGTCACATTAGTGAATATGTGTGCCTCCACAGCTACGTTGGGGTTCTTGCCCCTATCAGTATTGTGCATTAGAGCTTGTGTATGCGTACTACATCCATCCATCCATCCATACATACATACATACGTACGTACATATATTACACACTTACACGCATACATGAATACATACATACATGCATATATACATACATACATTCATTCATACATTCATACATACATTGGCTTAATACTATTGTTACCCGCTTCTTTCGTGTCCAATATGGATTATTTCGCAATATTGCTAACCGCGTAGTCTAAAAAAAAATGTTGCCTTTGCAAGATTGAATAGTAAAGAATGGTGACCAAACATGACATCACCATAGTACCTTAGGTCATTAATCTGCAATGACTATATACAATGACTCATAGGCAACGATCAGGTCAACCTACCATGCTACCGTTCGCAGTACCAGGTCAACCTCACCAGAGTACTGATGACTGTTCCCAGCCAATACCAAAAATGTCCAACCACCATCGAAGTACCGTACATGCAAGACAAGGTTGTTGCTCTTCTCGCTAGCAGAAGAGTCTCAGCCTCCTCCTCTTCCTCCTCCTCCTCATCTTCCTCCTCCTCCTCCTCCTCCTCCTCCTCCTCTTCCTTTTCCACCACGACCAAACGAGGACCACCTACTCCATCACCACATTTTCCTCCTCCTTCTCCTCTTCCCTCCTCCTCTTCCTCTTCCTCCTCCTCTTCCTCTTTCTTCTCCACCACGACCAAACGAGGACCACCTACTCCATCACCACATTTTCCTCCTTCTTCTCCTCTTCCTCCTCCTCTTTCTTCTTCTCTTCCTTCCCTTCTA
The DNA here is from genome assembly GCF_046742065.1 of Oratosquilla oratoria. NCBI lineage: Eukaryota > Metazoa > Arthropoda > Malacostraca > Stomatopoda > Squillidae > Oratosquilla > Oratosquilla oratoria. Next base: position 30,252,370 of record NC_134816.1, on the reverse strand, counting down.
TTGGCACATCATTATTGGCATCCCTTTCTTCTTCTTTCTCTTATACTACTACATCTTCCTTCTCTGTGTTCTTTTCCATCATCACCTCCTCCTCATCCTATTCCTATTCCTCTTCCTCCTCCTCCTCATGCTCCTCCACCACATTCTCCTACTCTTTCTCCTATTTTTTTTCTCCTCCTACTCCTTAGCCTCCTCCTCCTCTTCTTTTTTTCCTCTCCCTAATCTATTTCTTCTTCCTCCTCCTCTTTCTCTTCTTTCTCCTCCTCTTTCTCCTCCTCTTCTTTCTTCTCTTCCTAATACTTTTCTTCCTCCGCCTACTTTTCTTCTTTCTCCTCTTCCTTTTTCTTCTTCCTCCTTCTCTTCATCCTCTTCCTCTTCCTCCCCTTCCTTCTCCACCTCCTCCCCTCTTCTTTCGCCTCTTCCTAAATATTTCTTCTTCTTCTTCTCCTCCTCTTCCCCTCCTTCTCTCCTTCCTACTCTTACTAACATTTTTCTTCTACCTCCTCCTCCTCCTCTTCTTCCTCCTCTCTCTAAGCTTTTTCTTATTCCTCATCTTCTTCCTCCTCCTCTTCCTCCTCTTCTTTCATTCCGCCTCTCATTCCTCCTCTTTCTAACCTTTCTCTTCTACCTCCTCCTTTTCTTCTTCCTCTATCTAATCTTTTTCTTTTTCCTCTTCTTCTTCCTCCTCCTCTTCCTCCGCCTTTTCTTCTTTTCCTTTTCCTAACATTTTTCTTCTTCCTCCTCCTTCTCCTCTTCTCCTCCTCCTCCTTTTCGTCCTCTTCTTTAGCCTTTTCAACTCCTCCTCCTCCTCCTCTTCTTCTTTCTCCTCCTCTCCCTCCCCTCCTCCTCCTCCTCCTCCTTCTCTTCTTCCTCCTCCTCCTCCTCCTCTTCTTCCTCCTCCTCCTCCTCCTCATGCTCCTCCACCGCGGGCGCCTTGGCTACTCATTACTCACGCGCGCCCTCACGACCCAATTCATCATATTCACCGCCGCCGCCGCCGCCCGCTCCTTCCCCAGGCTTCTCTTCTTCCGCTCTCCTTCTCTCTTCCCCGCTCTCTCTCTCTCTCTCTCTCTCTCTCTCTCTCTCTCTCTCTCTCTCTCTCTCTCTCTCTCTCTCTCTCTCTCTCTCTCTCTCTCTCTCTCTCTCTCTCTCTCTCTCACTCTCACTCTCTCTCTCTCTATCTCTCTCTCTCTCTCTCTCTCTCTCTCTCTCTGTCTCTCTCTCCTTCGTCTATTGTTCCTTTCTCCTCTCATTTCTGTTCTTTATAATTATTTTTTTTCTTCATTGTCTCTTGATATTTACTCTCTATTCCTCTTTATTCCCGCTTTCGTGTTATTCCCTCAGTCCGACCTTCCTCTCTTCCTCTTCATCTTTAACCTTTCCTTCCTCTCTTCATTCATTCCCTCCTGTTCAAGTCTACATCCATTCTTAACATATGCTATTTCCTCCTCTCTCCTTCCCTCTCTCCTTCCATTCCTCCCTAACTCCCTCTCCTTTGTCCTTCCTGTATCCTCTCCCAAAAATCCCACTTCATCAGTTTTGCCCGACCCTAAATCCCTATTTTCTCCCTATTTCCCCTATCCCTCATTTCCCTCAAATCCCACTCCATCAATTTTGCCCAACCCTGATTCCCTATTTTCTCCCTATTCCCCTATCCCTCCTTTCCCTCAAATTCCACTCCATCAGGTTTGCCTAACCCTAAATACGTATTTTCTCCCTATTCCCCCTACCCCTCATTTCCCTTAAATCCCACTCCATCAATTTTGCCCGACCCTAAATCCCTATTTTCTCCCTATTCCCCATACCCCTCATTTCCCTCAAATCCCACTCCATCAATTTTGCCCGACCCTAAATCCCTATTTTCTCCCTATTCCCCATATTCCTCATTTCCCTCAAATCCCACTCCATCAGTTTTGCCCAACCCTAATTCCCTATTTTTCCCTATTCCCCCTATCCCTCATTTCCCTCAACTCCCACTCCATCAGGTTTGCTCAACCCTAATTCCCTATTTTTCCCTATTCCCCCATACCCTTCATTTCCCTCACTTTACCTTTTCTATCTTCCTCTTCATGCATCTCCTCTCACTTTCCTCTCCCTTCCCTACGCAATTAATCACTTTTCCTCTCCTTGTCTTCCTCATTCTTCTTTTAATCGCTCTTACCCCATTTATCGCCATCCCGTCCCTCTCTCCCCGTCCCTTCCCCTCCCCTTTCCCTCATTTCCCTTCCCTTCCCCTCATTTCCTTCCCTTCCCTCTTCCTCATTTCCCTTCCCTCTCCTACTCTTCTCTTCTTCCCTTACTCCCTCCTACATTCAAACTCTTCTTTCCTTCCTCACTCCTCTCTCTTTACCCTGTCCCTTCCCCCTCTTCCTTTCTTCTTCCCTTTCCTCTTCCTTCCTATCCCCTTCCCTACCCTTCCCTTTCTCTCATTCATTTCCCATATCCTACATTCAAAATGTCCTCAGTTTAGTCTCCTTCATTTCCTCCACCCCCTCAACCCTTCCCTCCTCTTCCTTCCCTTCCCTCCCCTTCCCTCCCGTTTCTTCCTCTTGCAATTCCCTCCCTTCCCCTTCCCTCTTCCCTCCCCTTCCCTCCCATTACCTTCCCTCCCCTCCCCTTCTTCCCCTTTCCCTTTCCTTCAAATTTTCTTCTCTCCCTTTCCCTCCCCTTCCCTCCTCTTCCAATTCCCTCTTCCTCCTTCACCCTTCCCTCCTCTTCCAATTCCCTTTCCTCCACTTTCCTCCCATTCCTTCCCCTTCCAATTCTCTTCCCTCGTCTCCCCTCCCTTTCCCTCCACCTCCCCTCCATCTCCCCTCCTCTTCCAATTCCCTCCCTTCACCTTCCCTTCACTGAGATTCCACGTACGTTTTGTCAGGATGTCTGTCTCCTCCGGACGCATCATTTCTCACTAAATGTCACGGAGGAACACGTCACCGACCAACGAGTTCCATCCCCTTATGCTCCCATATGCTCCTATATGCTCCTCCCCCTATGATCCCTTATACTCCACCATATGCTTCCCTATGCTCCCTAGCCCCCTATGCTCCCTTATACTCCCCCTTATGCTTCCTTATGCTCCTTTTCCCCTAAACTACCTTATGCTTCTTTACCCTCTATGCTCCCATATGATCCTTCCCCCTGTTCTCCCATATGCTTCATCCCCTATGCTTCCATATGCTCCTCCCACCTATGCTCCCTTATAATCCTTCCCCCTTATGCTTCCTTATGCTTCTTTTCTCCTATGCTCCCTTATGCTTCTTTCCCTTCTATGCTCCCATATGCTCCTTCACCCTATGCTCTCATATGCTCCTCCCACCTATGCTCCCTTATAATCCTTCCCCCTTATGCTTCCTTATACCTCTTTTCTCCTATGCTCCTTTATGCTTCTTTCCCTTCTATGCTCCCATATGTTCCTCCCACCTATGCTCCCTTATAACCCTTCCCCCTTATGCTTCCTTGTACCTCTTTTCTCCTATGCTCCTTTATGCTTCTTTCCCTTCTATGCTCCCATATGCTCCTCCCACCTATGCTCCCTTATAATCCTTCCCCCTTATGCTTCCTTATGCTTCTTTTCTCCTATGCTCCATTATGCTTCTTTTCCTTCTATGCTCCCATATGCTCCTTCACCCTATAATCTCATATGTTCCTCCCACCTATGCTTCCTTATAATCCTTCCCCCTTATGCTTCCTTATACCTCTTTTCTCCTATGTTCCTTTATGCTTATTTCCCTTCTATGCTCCCATATGCTCCTCCCACCTATGCTCCCTTATAACCCTTCCCCCTTATGCTTCCTTATACCTCTTTTCTCCTATGCTCCTTTATGCTTCTTTCCCTTCTATGCTCCCATATGCTCCTCCCACCTATGCTCCCTTATAATCCTTCCCCCTTATGCTTCCTTATGCTTCTTTTCTCCTATGCTCCATTATGCTTCTTTTCCTTCTATGCTCCCATATGCTCCTTCACCCTATAATCTCATATGTTCCTCCCACCTATGCTTCCTTATAACCCTTCCCCCTTATGCTTCCTTATACCTCTTTTCTCCTATGCTCCTTTATGCTTCTTTCCCTTCTATGCTCCCATATGCTCCTCCCACCTATACTCCCTTATAATCCTTCCCCCTTATGCTTCCTTATACCTCTTTTCTCCTATGCTCCTTTATGCTTCTTTCCCTTCTATGCTCCCATATGCTCCTCCCACCTATGCTCCCTTATAATCCTTCCCCCTTATGCTTCCTTATGCTTCTTTTCTCCTATGCTCCATTATGCTTCTTTTCCTTCTATGCTCCCATATGCTCCTTCACCCTATGCTCTCATATGCTCCTCCCACCTATGCTCCCTTATAATCCTTCCCCCTTATGCTTCCTTATACCTCTTTTCTCCTATGTTCCTTTATGCTTCTTTCCCTTCTATGCTCCCATATGCTCCTTCCCCTATTCTCCCATATTCTTCACCCCCTATGCTCTTTTATACTCCTTCCCCCTTATGCTCCTATGTGTTCTTCCCTTCTACGCTTCCTTATGCTCCCCACCTAATCTCCCCAAGTCTCTGTCTCTAGCTCTAATTTTGTCTCTTTCTGTCTCTATCTCTATTTCTAAATTCCCCTTCTTTCCCCCTCCCTCCCCATCTCTCTTTCTCCCTCTCTCCCTCCCTCCTTCTCTCTCTCCCTCTCTCTCCCTCTTTCCCTTTCTCCCTCTCTCCTTCTCTTCTTCTCTCCCTCTCTCTCTCTCTCTCTCTCTCTCTCTCTCTCTCTCTCTCTCTCTCTCTCTCTCTTTATTGGGGTCCTCCCATAATCAACGCCTTCAAGCCGGCGACTTCCTAGCAAGACCAGACAATTTAACTCAGCTGATGACCTCGTCCCGCTCTTGATCCTTTCTGGGTCAAATGACCAAATATGGTCATATGAAGGACTTTGCTCAGGCTAACCGGAGACGATTTTCTTCAGCTTGCAGAGGACTCGACCCCCTGCTCGGTAAAGATGGAATCAAGGACAGCTGCCTAAAGAATCAGCTCATGTCGTTACGTGATGATGAAGATGTCACGTCGCGTATTTCTTTCGCAGATGACACAGACGTCGTGTCACGTCGTGACGATGGTGCCGCTGAGGTGTCGCCTTGGTAACGGTGTAAGTAATCGTGTCGGAAGAGGTGTTCTTGGGTGTGTCGGATAAGGTGTCCGGATCTGTGTCGACGTGGTGTAGGTGTCCCGGTCCTTTGTTTTTTTTTTTTTTTTTTTTTTTTTTTTTTTTTTTTTTTTTTTGTGAGGGAGAGTGAGCCGGTGTTGGACTAAGTGTCGATGTATGTGTAGTGTATTTTACTTTATAACCAATAACCAGCGCTTCTATCCTTGGGGGATAGAGGAGAGAAAGAGAGATTTAAGGAGAGCTCTAGGAGGGGTAAAGGGAGAATGGGGGAGAACGTGAAGGGGGGGAGGAGAAGAGGTAGGAGGATAAGAGGGAGGAGGAGAAGAGGGAGGAGGAGAAGAGGGAGGAGAAGAAGAGGGAGGAGGAGAAGAGGGAGGAGGAGAAGAGGGAGGAGGAGAAGAGGGAGGAGGAGAAGAGGGAGGAGGAGAAGAGGGAGGAGGAGAAGAGGGAGGAGGAGAAGAGGGAGGAGGAGAAGAGGGAGGAGGAGAAGAGGGAGGAGGAGAAGAGGGAGGAGGAGAAGAGGGAGGAGGAGAAGAGGGAGGAGGAGAAGAGGGAGGAGGAGAAGAGGGAGGAGGAGAAGAGGAGGAGGAGGAGAAGAGGGAGGAGAAGATGGAGGAGGAGAAGAGGAAGGAGGAGAAGAGGGAGGACGAGAAGAGGGAGGAGGAGAAGAGGGAGGACGAGAAGAGGGAGGAGGAGAAGAGGGAGGACGAGAAGAGAGAGGAGGAGAAGAGGGGGGACGAGAAGAGAGAGAAGGAAAAGAGAGAGAGAGAGAGAAGGAGAAGAGAGAGAGAGGAGAGAGAAAGGAGAGAGAGAGAAGGAGAAGAGAGAGAGAGAGAGAGAGAGAGAGAGAAGGAGAGAGGAAGATGGAGAGAGAAAGGAGAGAGGAAGATGGAGAGAGAAAGGAGAGAGAGAGAGAGAGAGAGAAGGAGAGAGAGGAGAGAGAGAGAGAGAGAGGGAGGGAGGAAAGGGGGAGAGTTAGCTTTGGCATTTCCTATTACTCCTCTTCCTTCCGGCCTAGAGGCTTTTTTTATATAAATAAATATATTTTTATTCTGTTTATATGTTTATTTTGTTTTAGTCCTGAAGAACAGGAAGTTAAAGTCTTAATCCTCGTTATCACGTGATCTGTTAGGCGTCTTCCGAAGCGAGTTAGAAGAACCTAAGGGACGAATATATAGAATATCCTAACTCCTAAATCTAGACATAAATCTTCAAAATGGCGGAGATTTTTACCTAAATCCCTAAGTTGGCGACCTAAACGCTTATGTCTAGACATTCTAGACATAAGCACATTTAGGTCTAGACATAAGCACATTTATGTCTAGACATAGAGGTTAGGATCTTTTACAAACTCGGCCCCTAATCACTAAACTCCTTCATCCAGGTAACTTGCCTCGCGGAGTTGGGTTAAGCTAACTAACGACTTTATTCAGTTATAGATGACTCAAGAGTATGTGAATGCACTCATGTCAGTTCGCTACGGCTCGCGGAGATAACACACGTAAACAGACGATAAAAACACACAAAAAAACTCCTAAAACGCAAACACACAATGTAAAAAGATTTGTATTCTTCTTAATTTAATGGCACATCATATGTAATGGGGTACAATATATGCATACAGACAAACACGTGTATATATAGACTAAGTAATGATTAATAGAGAGAGAGAGAGAGAGAGATAGGCAAACAGACAGACAGACAGACAGACAGAATGACAGACAGACAGAGGAGAGAGACGGAGAGAGACAGAGAAAGACAGAGAGATAGAGGGAAGGGGAGACAAAGATGTGAGAGATAGACGGAGAAAAAGAGAGGCAGAGAAAGAGAGACAGATAGAGAGACAGAGAGAGAGAGAGAGACAGACAGACAGACAGAGACAGATACACACACACACACACACACACACACACACACACACACACACACACACACACACACACACACACACACAGAAAGAGAGAGAGAGAGAGAGAGAGAGAGAGATGTAGACAGATACAGACACATACAGAGACAGAGACAGAGACAGAAACAGAGACAAAGACAAAGACAGAGACAAAGACAGAGACAGAAGCAGAGGCAGATACAGAGACAGAGAGAGACAGAGGCAGAGGCAAAGGCAGAAACAGAGACAAGACAGAAAAGTAACAGAAACAGAGACAGAGACAGAGGCATAAACAGAGACAGAGATAGAATTAGAGACTGAGACCGAGACAGAGACAGAGAGAAGATATTAAGGGGAAAGGGGAGATGATTATGATGGTGGAAAATAGATTGGGAATGAATGAGACTAAGAGGACGAAAGAACCTGAGGTGTAATCACAAAGAGAGATGCCGAATGTGTAGGAGGAAGGGAGGGAGTGGATGGGAGGGAGAGAGGGTGAGGGTGGGAGGACGGTCGAGGGAGAGGGAGGAGGAGGAGGAAGAGGAGGAGGAGAAAGAGGAGGAAATGTTGAAGGAAATATTTCTTGAAGAAACGGATCCGCACTTGAAAATGTAAACACATTCTTCTAACAAGCCAATGGAGGAGCAAGGGTCTCATTACAGAGGAAAACAAATAAACAGCCATAGACAAGCAGCAGGAGCCGCAAACAAGCAAATACTTGCTTCGTACGAGCACAAGTAAAAATGCAAACAAAAACTTGAACGCAAACACAGGGATGCTGCTGCTGCTGCTGCTGCTGCTGGTTGCTCCTCGGAAGGTCCGTGGCCGAGGAATTGAGTTGAGGTTTGTGGCCACGAATCTCGGAGGGCGCTGCATTCGCGATTTTTTTTTCTTTATTTTATTCTATTTAATTTTGTTTATGTATTTATGCCTCTATGCTAATAAGAACACGGGTCCGTGTGTTCACTTATACAAAGTAGACCACTTGGAAAAAGAAACTAACGAAGCAGAGCGCTTTCGTATATTACATCTTCAATGCAACTGAAGATGTAATATACGAAAGCGCTCTGCTTCGTTAGTTTTTTTTTCCAAGTGGTCTACTTTGCTTATGCCTCTATATATCTAATTAGTCATATGATAGTCTTTAACATATTTCTTATCTATCTATTGATATATATTTTTACCTTATTTTTCTTTTTTACTTTATTCTACTTATTTTATTGGTTATGTTTTTATATATCTATATATCTAATTAGTCATATGATAGTCTTTGATATATTTCTTATGTAACTATTTATTGATATATATTTTTACCTTATTTTATTTTTTTATTGTTTGTTTATTTATGCATCTATATATCTATTTATATGATAGTCTTTAAAACATGTTTCTTATCTATTTAACTATTTATTGATATATATTTCTACCTTATTTTATTTATTTTTATTGTTATTGTTTAGATATTTATACATATATACATCTAATTATTTATATGATAGTCTGTAACATATTTCTTATCTATTTAACTATTTATTGATATATATTTTTACCTTATTTCTTTTTATTGTTATTGTTTATGTATTTATGCATCTGTATATCTATTTAGTTATTTGATATATTTATTATCTTTTTAACTATTTATTGATATATTCATCTATAGATTTTTCTACCTTATTCTATTTATTTTTATTACTATTTTTTATGTATTTATATATCTATATATCTATTTAGTTATTTGATAATATTTAATATATTTCTTATCTATTCAACTATTTATTGATATATTCATGTATACATTGTATCTATTGGATTTAATCTAATTTCATTCATTTTTATGTTTCTAGTACTTAGTTGATTTTATAATGTCTAGTTAAATCTAATTTTATTTTATTCTATGAAATCAATTTTGTTTTGTCTCAGTTTTACATATTCATTTCAATTCTAATCTATTTAATTTTAATCTGATTTATGTAATTTTTGTCAAAAAGTTATTTCTTGCTTTCTTACCATTGAACCTTCTTGGAGATGAGCAATTTTTGCAAATCCCAAATGAGGGAATCAATGTTATCTCTATTTTATTTTATTTTATCTTATTTTATCTTATTTTTTTTTTTTTTTTTTTTTTTTTTTTTTTTTTTTTTTTTTTTTTTTTTTTTTTTTTTTTTTTTGTGAGTGAGCCCACAAATTTGCACCTTTGCGAATTTCGACTTCTTTGCAAAGTGTGTGAGCATCCACGTGACTCACCACATTGACGGTCGGACACAGTACAATCTCAAAAATACATACATATACCAAGGCTTTTTCCCCCTTACAAGGGAGGTAGCCAAAAAGGAAAAGGCATAAAATCATTCCCACCCATTCCATCCCTGAATACACTCCACACCCCTCCACCCTCCCTCTCATCTTAGCACCTCCTGGATGACGGGTCATCCCTGCACCTTGTCCACTGAAACAGTTACAGTGAATCTCAAAAATAAATGTGAAATTGTACACTTACATCACAAAGTTCATTGATAGATTCTCAAAATCACATCTTTCTTTTTTTCAATTTATTATTCTTATTCCCTTTCCCTCTACTTTTATTCCTCCTCCTCCTCCTCCTCCTCCTCCTCCTCCTTCTTTTTCTCTTACTCTTTCTCCTCTTCCTCCTCCTTCTCCTCCTCATCCTCCTCATCCTCCTCTTCTTTTGCATAGGAGGAAGAAGAGGAGGAAGAGGAAGAGAAAGAAGAGGAAGAAGAAGAGAAAGAGGAGGAAGAAGAGGAGTAAGAGGAGGAAAAGGAAGCTGAGGAGTAGGAGAATGATGTAGAGTACGATTAATTCCTTTAATTGCAACATTTAAATTTCATCTTGAAAACATTGTGTGTGTGTGTGTGTGTGTGTGTGTGTGTGTGTGTGTGTGTGTGTGTGTGTGTGTGTGTGTGTGTGTGTGTGTGTGTGTGTGTGTGTGTGTGTGTGTGTGTGTGTGTGTGTGTGCACATTTTTTTTCCGTTTGTGGGCTAGTTACAAAAATGTCTACACACGCACATGTGTACAGTGGAATGAAAATCACCTTCTACTCTGCTGTGCACCAATTTGCACCACAATATGGCAACCAGTGGAATGAAAGTCACCTCTTATTCTACTCTGCACCATTTTGCACCATCTTACACAACAATAATTGGGGAACCAGTGGGAGGAAAATCACCTCTTACTCTGTTTTGCACCATTTTGCACCATTTTACACAACAATAATTGGGGAACCAGTGGGAGGAAAATCACCTCTTACTCTGTTTTGCACCATTTTGCACCATTTTACACAACAATAATTGGGGAACCAGTGGGAGGAAAATCACCTCTTACTCTGTTTTGCACCATTTTGCACCACAATATGGCAACCAGTGGAATGAAAGTCACCTCATATTCTACTCTGCACCATTTTGCACCATTTTACACAACAATAATTGGGGAACCAGTGGGAGGACAATCACCTCTTACTCTTGTTTTGCACCATTTTGCACCACAATATGGCAACCAGTGGAATGAAAGTCACCTCTTATTCTGCTATGCACCATTTTGCACCACAGCATAAGGGGGAACCAGAGTAATGAAAGTCACCTCTCATTCTGCTTTGCACCATTTTGCACCCCAACATATGGAGAATCAGTGGAATGAAAATCACCTCTTATTCTGCTTTGCACCATTTTGCACCACAATATGGCAACCAGTGGAATGAATGTCACCTCTTATTCTGCTTTGCACCATTTTGCACCACAACATAAGGGGGAACCAGAGTAATGAAAGTCACCTCTTATTCCGCTTTGCACCATTTTGCACCAATTTGCACCACAGCATTTAGGGGAACTAGAGCAATGAGAGTCACCTCTTACTCTGCTTTGCACCATTTTGTACCACAACATAAGGGGGAACCAGAGTACTGAAAGTCGCCTCTTATTCCGCTTTGCACCATTTTGCACCAATTTGCACCACAGCATTTGGGGGAACTAGAGCAATGAGAGTCACCTCTTACTCTGCTTTGCACCATTTTGCACCACAACAGGGAAACCAGAGTAATGAAAATCATCTCTTAATCTGCTTTGCAC